>NC_091592.1:942028-994719 GCF_042767895.1 Penaeus vannamei | reverse complement strand
GGTTAGGTTCGGTTAGGTTAGGTTAGGTTGAATAGTGGTTAGAGCAGTTAGGCTCAAATTTAACCAGGAGACTCCAAATTTCGTTTTCTCACATAAACTTGATCGTAAATCACTCTAATCCACGATAGGTTACAGTACCTGCAATTTGGGGAGGTTAGGTTAGGTTACGTTGGTTAGGTTAGGTTAGGTTAGGTTAGGTTAGGTTAGGCTCAAATTTAACCAGGAGACTCCAAATTTCGTTTTCTCACATAAACTTGATCGTAAATCACTCTAATCCACGATAGGTTACAGTACCTGCAATTTGGGGAGGTTAGGTTAGGTTACGTTGGTTAGGTTAGGTTAGGTTAGGTTAGGCTCAAATTTAACCAGGAGACTCCAAATTTCGTTTTCTCACATAAACTTGATCGTAAATCACTCTAATCCACGATAGGTTACAGTACCTGCAATTTGGGGAGGTTAGGTTAGGTTACGTTGGTTAGGTTAGGTTAGGTTAGGTTAGGTTAGGTTAGGCTCAAATTTAACCAGGAGACTCCAAATTTCGTTTTCTCACATAAACTTGATCGTAAATCACTCTAATCCACGATAGGTTACAGTACCTGCAATCTGGGGAGGTTAGGTTAGGTTACGTTGGTTAGGTTAGGTTAGGTTAGGTTAGGTTAGGTTAGGCTCAAATTTAACCAGGAGACTCCAAATTTCGTTTTCTCACATAAACTTGATCGTAAATCACTCTAATCCACGATAGGTTACAGTACCTGCAATTTGGGGAGGTTAGGTTAGGTTACGTTGGTTAGGTTAGGTTAGGTTAGGTTAGGTTAGGTTAGGCTCAAATTTAACCAGGAGACTCCAAATTTCGTTTTCTCACATAAACTTGATCGTAAATCACTCTAATCCACGATAGGTTACAGTACCTGCAATTTGGGGAGGTTAGGTTAGGTTACGTTGGTTAGGTTAGGTTAGGTTAGGTTAGGTTAGGTTAGGCTCAAATTTAACCAGGAGACTCCAAATTTCGTTTTCTCACATAAACTTGATCGTAAATCACTCTAATCCACGATAGGTTACAGTACCTGCAATTTGGGGAGGTTAGGTTAGGTTACGTTGGTTAGGTTAGGTTAGGTTAGGTTAGGTTAGGTTAGGCTCAAATTTAACCAGGAGACTCCAAATTTCGTTTTCTCACATAAACTTGATCGTAAATCACTCTAATCCACGATAGGTTACAGTACCTGCAATTTGGGGAGGTTAGGTTAGGTTACGTTGGTTAGGTTAGGTTAGGTTAGGTTAGGTTAGGTTAGGCTCAAATTTAACCAGGAGACTCCAAATTTCGTTTTCTCACATAAACTTGATCGTAAATCACTCTAATCCACGATAGGTTACAGTACCTGCAATTTGGGGAGGTTAGGTTAGGTTACGTTGGTTAGGTTAGGTTAGGTTAGGTTAGGTTAGGTTAGGCTCAAATTTAACCAGGAGACTCCAAATTTCGTTTTCTCACATAAACTTGATCGTAAATCACTCTAATCCACGATAGGTTACAGTACCTGCAATTTGGGGAGGTTAGGTTAGGTTACGTTGGTTAGGTTAGGTTAGGTTAGGTTAGGTTAGGTTAGGTTAGGCTCAAATTTAACCAGGAGACTCCAAATTTCGTTTTCTCACATAAACTTGATCGTAAATCACTCTAATCCACGATAGGTTACAGTACCTGCAATTTGGGGAGGTTAGGTTAGGTTACGTTGGTTAGGTTAGGTTAGGTTAGGTTAGGTTAGGTTAGGCTCAAATTTAACCAGGAGACTCCAAATTTCGTTTTCTCACATAAACTTGATCGTAAATCACTCTAATCCACGATAGGTTACAGTACCTGCAATTTGGGGAGGTTAGGTTAGGTTACGTTGGTTAGGTTAGGTTAGGTTAGGTTAGGTTAGGTTAGGCTCAAATTTAACCAGGAGACTCCAAATTTCGTTTTCTCACATAAACTTGATCGTAAATCACTCTAATCCACGATAGGTTACAGTACCTGCAATTTGGGGAGGTTAGGTTAGGTTACGTTGGTTAGGTTAGGTTAGGTTAGGTTAGGTTAGGTTAGGCTCAAATTTAACCAGGAGACTCCAAATTTCGTTTTCTCACATAAACTTGATCGTAAATCACTCTAATCCACGATAGGTTACAGTACCTGCAATTTGGGGAGGTTAGGTTAGGTTACGTTGGTTAGGTTAGGTTAGGTTAGGTTAGGTTAGGTTAGGCTCAAATTTAACCAGGAGACTCCAAATTTCGTTTTCTCACATAAACTTGATCGTAAATCACTCTAATCCACGATAGGTTACAGTACCTGCAATTTGGGGAGGTTAGGTTAGGTTACGTTGGTTAGGTTAGGTTAGGTTAGGTTAGGTTAGGTTAGGCTCAAATTTAACCAGGAGACTCCAAATTTCGTTTTCTCACATAAACTTGATCGTAAATCACTCTAATCCACGATAGGTTACAGTACCTGCAATTTGGGGAGGTTAGGTTAGGTTACGTTGGTTAGGTTAGGTTAGGTTAGGTTAGGTTAGGTTAGGCTCAAATTTAACCAGGAGACTCCAAATTTCGTTTTCTCACATAAACTTGATCGTAAATCACTCTAATCCACGATAGGTTACAGTACCTGCAATTTGGGGAGGTTAGGTTAGGTTACGTTGGTTAGGTTAGGTTAGGTTAGGTTAGGCTCAAATTTAACCAGGAGACTCCAAATTTCGTTTTCTCACATAAACTTGATCGTAAATCACTCTAATCCACGATAGGTTACAGTACCTGCAATTTGGGGAGGTTAGGTTAGGTTACGTTGGTTAGGTTAGGTTAGGTTAGGTTAGGTTAGGTTAGGCTCAAATTTAACCAGGAGACTCCAAATTTCGTTTTCTCACATAAACTTGATCGTAAATCACTCTAATCCACGATAGGTTACAGTACCTGCAATTTGGGGAGGTTAGGTTAGGTTACGTTGGTTAGGTTAGGTTAGGTTAGGTTAGGTTAGGTTAGGCTCAAATTTAACCAGGAGACTCCAAATTTCGTTTTCTCACATAAACTGGATCGTAAATCACTCTAATCCACGATAGGTTACAGTACCTGCAATTTGGGGAGGTTAGGTTAGGTTACGTTGGTTAGGTTAGGTTAGGTTAGGTTAGGTTAGGTTAGGCTCAAATTTAACCAGGAGACTCCAAATTTCGTTTTCTCACATAAACTTGATCGTAAATCACTCTAATCCACGATAGGTTACAGTACCTGCAATTTGGGGAGGTTAGGTTAGGTTACGTTGGTTAGGTTAGGTTAGGTTAGGTTAGGTTAGGTTAGGCTCAAATTTAACCAGGAGACTCCAAATTTCGTTTTCTCACATAAACTTGATCGTAAATCACTCTAATCCACGATAGGTTACAGTACCTGCAATTTGGGGAGGTTAGGTTAGGTTACGTTGGTTAGGTTAGGTTAGGTTAGGTTAGGTTAGGTTAGGCTCAAATTTAACCAGGAGACTCCAAATTTCGTTTTCTCACATAAACTTGATCGTAAATCACTCTAATCCACGATAGGTTACAGTACCTGCAATTTGGGGAGGTTAGGTTAGGTTACGTTGGTTAGGTTAGGTTAGGTTAGGTTAGGTTAGGTTAGGCTCAAATTTAACCAGGAGACTCCAAATTTCGTTTTCTCACATAAACTTGATCGTAAATCACTCTAATCCACGATAGGTTACAGTACCTGCAATTTGGGGAGGTTAGGTTAGGTTACGTTGGTTAGGTTAGGTTAGGTTAGGTTAGGTTAGGTTAGGCTCAAATTTAAGCAGGAGACTCCAAATTTCGTTTTCTCACATAAACTTGATCGTAAATCACTCTAATCCACGATAGGTTACAGTACCTGCAATTTGGGGAGGTTAGGTTAGGTTACGTTGGTTAGGTTAGGTTAGGTTAGGTTAGGTTAGGTTAGGCTCAAATTTAACCAGGAGACTCCAAATTTCGTTTTCTCACATAAACTTGATCGTAAATCACTCTAATCCACGATAGGTTACAGTACCTGCAATTTGGGGAGGTTAGGTTAGGTTACGTTGGTTAGGTTAGGTTAGGTTAGGTTAGGTTAGGTTAGGCTCAAATTTAACCAGGAGACTCCAAATTTCGTTTTCTCACATAAACTTGATCGTAAATCACTCTAGTCCACGATAGGTTACAGTACCTGCAATTTGGGGAGGTTAGGTTAGGTTACGTTGGTTAGGTTAGGTTAGGTTAGGTTAGGTTAGGTTAGGCTCAAATTTAACCAGGAGACTCCAAATTTCGTTTTCTCACATAAACTTGATCGTAAATCACTCTAATCCACGATAGGTTACAGTACCTGCAATTTGGGGAGGTTAGGTTAGGTTACGTTGGTTAGGTTAGGTTAGGTTAGGTTAGGTTAGGTTAGGCTCAAATTTAACCAGGAGACTCCAAATTTCGTTTTCTCACATAAACTTGATCGTAAATCACTCTAATCCACGATAGGTTACAGTACCTGCAATTTGGGGAGGTTAGGTTAGGTTACGTTGGTTAGGTTAGGTTAGGTTAGGTTAGGTTAGGTTAGGCTCAAATTTAACCAGGAGACTCCAAATTTCGTTTTCTCACATAAACTTGATCGTAAATCACTCTAATCCACGATAGGTTACAGTACCTGCAATTTGGGGAGGTTAGGTTAGGTTACGTTGGTTAGGTTAGGTTAGGTTAGGTTAGGTTAGGTTAGGCTCAAATTTAACCAGGAGACTCCAAATTTCGTTTTCTCACATAAACTTGATCGTAAATCACTCTAATCCACGATAGGTTACAGTAGCTGCAATTTGGGGAGGTTAGGTTAGGTTACGTTGGTTAGGTTAGGTTAGGTTAGGTTAGGTTAGGTTAGGCTCAAATTTAACCAGGAGACTCCAAATTTCGTTTTCTCACATAAACTTGATCGTAAATCACTCTAATCCACGATAGGTTACAGTACCTGCAATTTGGGGAGGTTAGGTTAGGTTACGTTGGTTAGGTTAGGTTAGGTTAGGTTAGGTTAGGTTAGGCTCAAATTTAACCAGGAGACTCCAAATTTCGTTTTCTCACATAAACTTGATCGTAAATCACTCTAATCCACGATAGGTTACAGTACCTGCAATTTGGGGAGGTTAGGTTAGGTTACGTTGGTTAGGTTAGGTTAGGTTAGGTTAGGTTAGGTTAGGCTCAAATTTAACCAGGAGACTCCAAATTTCGTTTTCTCACATAAACTTGATCGTAAATCACTCTAATCCACGATAGGTTACAGTACCTGCAATTTGGGGAGGTTAGGTTAGGTTACGTTGGTTAGGTTAGGTTAGGTTAGGTTAGGTTAGGTTAGGTTAGGTTAGGCTCAAATTTAACCAGGAGACTCCAAATTTCGTTTTCTCACATAAACTTGATCGTAAATCACTCTAATCCACGATAGGTTACAGTACCTGCAATTTGGGGAGGTTAGGTTAGGTTACGTTGGTTAGGTTAGGTTAGGTTAGGTTAGGTTAGGTTAGGCTCAAATTTAACCAGGAGACTCCAAATTTCGTTTTCTCACATAAACTTGATCGTAAATCACTCTAATCCACGATAGGTTACAGTACCTGCAATTTGGGGAGGTTAGGTTAGGTTACGTTGGTTAGGTTAGGTTAGGTTAGGTTAGGTTAGGTTAGGCTCAAATTTAACCAGGAGACTCCAAATTTCGTTTTCTCACATAAACTTGATCGTAAATCACTCTAATCCACGATAGGTTACAGTACCTGCAATTTGGGGAGGTTAGGTTAGGTTACGTTGGTTAGGTTAGGTTAGGTTAGGTTAGGTTAGGTTAGGCTCAAATTTAACCAGGAGACTCCAAATTTCGTTTTCTCACATAAACTTGATCGTAAATCACTCTAATCCACGATAGGTTACAGTACCTGCAATTTGGGGAGGTTAGGTTAGGTTACGTTGGTTAGGTTAGGTTAGGTTAGGTTAGGTTAGGTTAGGCTCAAATTTAACCAGGAGACTCCAAATTTCGTGTTCTCACATAAACTTGATCGTAAATCACTCTAATCCACGATAGGTTACAGTACCTGCAATTTGGGGAGGTTAGGTTAGGTTACGTTGGTTAGGTTAGGTTAGGTTAGGTTAGGTTAGGTTAGGCTCAAATTTAACCAGGAGACTCCAAATTTCGTTTTCTCACATAAACTTGATCGTAAATCACTCTAATCCACGATAGGTTACAGTACCTGCAATTTGGGGAGGTTAGGTTAGGTTACGTTGGTTAGGTTAGGTTAGGTTAGGTTAGGTTAGGTTAGGCTCAAATTTAACCAGGAGACTCCAAATTTCGTTTTCTCACATAAACTTGATCGTAAATCACTCTAATCCACGATAGGTTACAGTACCTGCAATTTGGGGAGGTTAGGTTAGGTTACGTTGGTTAGGTTAGGTTAGGTTAGGTTAGGTTAGGTTAGGCTCAAATTTAACCAGGAGACTCCAAATTTCGTTTTCTCACATAAACTTGATCGTAAATCACTCTAATCCACGATAGGTTACAGTACCTGCAATTTGGGGAGGTTAGGTTAGGTTACGTTGGTTAGGTTAGGTTAGGTTAGGTTAGGTTAGGTTAGGCTCAAATTTAACCAGGAGACTCCAAATTTCGTTTTCTCACATAAACTTGATCGTAAATCACTCTAATCCACGATAGGTTACAGTACCTGCAATTTGGGGAGGTTAGGTTAGGTTACGTTGGTTAGGTTAGGTTAGGTTAGGTTAGGTTAGGTTAGGCTCAAATTTAACCAGGAGACTCCAAATTTCGTTTTCTCACATAAACTTGATCGTAAATCACTCTAATCCACGATAGGTTACAGTACCTGCAATTTGGGGAGGTTAGGTTAGGTTACGTTGGTTAGGTTAGGTTAGGTTAGGTTAGGTTAGGTTAGGCTCAAATTTAACCAGGAGACTCCAAATTTCGTTTTCTCACATAAACTTGATCGTAAATCACTCTAATCCACGATAGGTTACAGTACCTGCAATTTGGGGAGGTTAGGTTAGGTTACGTTGGTTAGGTTAGGTTAGGTTAGGTTAGGTTAGGTTAGGCTCAAATTTAACCAGGAGACTCCAAATTTCGTTTTCTCACATAAACTTGATCGTAAATCACTCTAATCCACGATAGGTTACAGTACCTGCAATTTGGGGAGGTTAGGTTAGGTTACGTTGGTTAGGTTAGGTTAGGTTAGGTTAGGTTAGGTTAGGCTCAAATTTAACCAGGAGACTCCAAATTTCGTTTTCTCACATAAACTTGATCGTAAATCACTCTAATCCACGATAGGTTACAGTACCTGCAATTTGGGGAGGTTAGGTTAGGTTACGTTGGTTAGGTTAGGTTAGGTTAGGTTAGGTTAGGTTAGGCTCAAATTTAACCAGGAGACTCCAAATTTCGTTTTCTCACATAAACTTGATCGTAAATCACTCTAATCCACGATAGGTTACAGTACCTGCAATTTGGGGAGGTTAGGTTAGGTTACGTTGGTTAGGTTAGGTTAGGTTAGGTTAGGTTAGGTTAGGCTCAAATTTAACCAGGAGACTCCAAATTTCGTTTTCTCACATAAACTTGATCGTAAATCACTCTAATCCACGATAGGTTACAGTACCTGCAATTTGGGGAGGTTAGGTTAGGTTACGTTGGTTAGGTTAGGTTAGGTTAGGTTAGGTTAGGTTAGGTTAGGTTAGGCTCAAATTTAACCAGGAGACTCCAAATTTCGTTTTCTCACATAAACTTGATCGTAAATCACTCTAATCCACGATAGGTTACAGTACCTGCAATTTGGGGAGGTTAGGTTAGGTTACGTTGGTTAGGTTAGGTTAGGTTAGGTTAGGTTAGGTTAGGTTAGGCTCAAATTTAACCAGGAGACTCCAAATTTCGTTTTCTCACATAAACTTGATCGTAAATCACTCTAATCCACGATAGGTTACAGTACCTGCAATTTGGGGAGGTTAGGTTAGGTTACGTTGGTTAGGTTAGGTTAGGTTAGGTTAGGTTAGGTTAGGCTCAAATTTAACCAGGAGACTCCAAATTTCGTTTTCTCACATAAACTTGATCGTAAATCACTCTAATCCACGATAGGTTACAGTACCTGCAATTTGGGGAGGTTAGGTTAGGTTACGTTGGTTAGGTTAGGTTAGGTTAGGTTAGGTTAGGTTAGGCTCAAATTTAACCAGGAGACTCCAAATTTCGTTTTCTCACATAAACTTGATCGTAAATCACTCTAATCCACGATAGGTTACAGTACCTGCAATTTGGGGAGGTTAGGTTAGGTTACGTTGGTTAGGTTAGGTTAGGTTAGGTTAGGTTAGGTTAGGCTCAAATTTAACCAGGAGACTCCAAATTTCGTTTTCTCACATAAACTTGATCGTAAATCACTCTAATCCACGATAGGTTACAGTACCTGCAATTTGGGGAGGTTAGGTTAGGTTACGTTGGTTAGGTTAGGTTAGGTTAGGTTAGGTTAGGTTAGGCTCAAATTTAACCAGGAGACTCCAAATTTCGTTTTCTCACATAAACTTGATCGTAAATCACTCTAATCCACGATAGGTTACAGTACCTGCAATTTGGGGAGGTTAGGTTAGGTTACGTTGGTTAGGTTAGGTTAGGTTAGGTTAGGTTAGGTTAGGCTCAAATTTAACCAGGAGACTCCAAATTTCGTTTTCTCACATAAACTTGATCGTAAATCACTCTAATCCACGATAGGTTACAGTACCTGCAATTTGGGGAGGTTAGGTTAGGTTACGTTGGTTAGGTTAGGTTAGGTTAGGTTAGGTTAGGTTAGGCTCAAATTTAACCAGGAGACTCCAAATTTCGTTTTCTCACATAAACTTGATCGTAAATCACTCTAATCCACGATAGGTTACAGTACCTGCAATTTGGGGAGGTTAGGTTAGGTTACGTTGGTTAGGTTAGGTTAGGTTAGGTTAGGTTAGGTTAGGCTCAAATTTAACCAGGAGACTCCAAATTTCGTTTTCTCACATAAACTTGATCGTAAATCACTCTAATCCACGATAGGTTACAGTACCTGCAATTTGGGGAGGTTAGGTTAGGTTACGTTGGTTAGGTTAGGTTAGGTTAGGTTAGGTTAGGTTAGGCTCAAATTTAACCAGGAGACTCCAAATTTCGTTTTCTCACATAAACTTGATCGTAAATCACTCTAATCCACGATAGGTTACAGTACCTGCAATTTGGGGAGGTTAGGTTAGGTTACGTTGGTTAGGTTAGGTTAGGTTAGGTTAGGTTAGGTTAGGCTCAAATTTAACCAGGAGACTCCAAATTTCGTTTTCTCACATAAACTTGATCGTAAATCACTCTAATCCACGATAGGTTACAGTACCTGCAATTTGGGGAGGTTAGGTTAGGTTACGTTGGTTAGGTTAGGTTAGGTTAGGTTAGGTTAGGTTAGGCTCAAATTTAACCAGGAGACTCCAAATTTCGTTTTCTCACATAAACTTGATCGTAAATCACTCTAATCCACGATAGGTTACAGTACCTGCAATTTGGGGAGGTTAGGTTAGGTTACGTTGGTTAGGTTAGGTTAGGTTAGGTTAGGTTAGGTTAGGTTAGGTTAGGCTCAAATTTAACCAGGAGACTCCAAATTTCGTTTTCTCACATAAACTTGATCGTAAATCACTCTAATCCACGATAGGTTACAGTACCTGCAATTTGGGGAGGTTAGGTTAGGTTACGTTGGTTAGGTTAGGTTAGGTTAGGTTAGGTTAGGTTAGGCTCAAATTTAACCAGGAGACTCCAAATTTCGTTTTCTCACATAAACTTGATCCTAAATCACTCTAATCCACGATAGGTTACAGTACCTGCAATTTGGGGAGGTTAGGTTAGGTTACGTTGGTTAGGTTAGGTTAGGTTAGGTTAGGTTAGGTTAGGCTCAAATTTAACCAGGAGACTCCAAATTTCGTTTTCTCACATAAACTTGATCGTAAATCACTCTAATCCACGATAGGTTACAGTACCTGCAATTTGGGGAGGTTAGGTTAGGTTACGTTGGTTAGGTTAGGTTAGGTTAGGTTAGGTTAGGTTAGGCTCAAATTTAACCAGGAGACTCCAAATTTCGTTTTCTCACATAAACTTGATCGTAAATCACTCTAATCCACGATAGGTTACAGTACCTGCAATTTGGGGAGGTTAGGTTAGGTTACGTTGGTTAGGTTAGGTTAGGTTAGGTTAGGTTAGGTTAGGCTCAAATTTAACCAGGAGACTCCAAATTTCGTTTTCTCACATAAACTTGATCGTAAATCACTCTAATCCACGATAGGTTACAGTACCTGCAATTTGGGGAGGTTAGGTTAGGTTACGTTGGTTAGGTTAGGTTAGGTTAGGTTAGGTTAGGTTAGGCTCAAATTTAACCAGGAGACTCCAAATTTCGTTTTCTCACATAAACTTGATCGTAAATCACTCTAATCCACGATAGGTTACAGTACCTGCAATTTGGGGAGGTTAGGTTAGGTTACGTTGGTTAGGTTAGGTTAGGTTAGGTTAGGTTAGGTTAGGCTCAAATTTAACCAGGAGACTCCAAATTTCGTTTTCTCACATAAACTTGATCGTAAATCACTCTAATCCACGATAGGTTACAGTACCTGCAATTTGGGGAGGTTAGGTTAGGTTACGTTGGTTAGGTTAGGTTAGGTTAGGTTAGGTTAGGTTAGGCTCAAATTTAACCAGGAGACTCCAAATTTCGTTTTCTCACATAAACTTGATCGTAAATCACTCTAATCCACGATAGGTTACAGTACCTGCAATTTGGGGAGGTTAGGTTAGGTTACGTTGGTTAGGTTAGGTTAGGTTAGGTTAGGTTAGGTTAGGCTCAAATTTAACCAGGAGACTCCAAATTTCGTTTTCTCACATAAACTTGATCGTAAATCACTCTAATCCACGATAGGTTACAGTACCTGCAATTTGGGGAGGTTAGGTTAGGTTACGTTGGTTAGGTTAGGTTAGGTTAGGTTAGGTTAGGTTAGGCTCAAATTTAACCAGGAGACTCCAAATTTCGTTTTCTCACATAAACTTGATCGTAAATCACTCTAATCCACGATAGGTTACAGTACCTGCAATTTGGGGAGGTTAGGTTAGGTTACGTTGGTTAGGTTAGGTTAGGTTAGGTTAGGTTAGGTTAGGCTCAAATTTAACCAGGAGACTCCAAATTTCGTTTTCTCACATAAACTTGATCGTAAATCTTTCTAATCCACGATAGGTTACAGTACCTGCAATTTGGGGAGGTTAGGTTAGGTTACGTTGGTTAGGTTAGGTTAGGTTAGGTTAGGTTAGGTTAGGCTCAAATTTAACCAGGAGACTCCAAATTTCGTTTTCTCACATAAACTTGATCGTAAATCACTCTAATCCACGATAGGTTACAGTACCTGCAATTTGGGGAGGTTAGGTTAGGTTACGTTGGTTAGGTTAGGTTAGGTTAGGTTAGGTTAGGTTAGGCTCAAATTTAACCAGGAGACTCCAAATTTCGTTTTCTCACATAAACTTGATCGTAAATCACTCTAATCCACGATAGGTTACAGTACCTGCAATTTGGGGAGGTTAGGTTAGGTTACGTTGGTTAGGTTAGGTTAGGTTAGGTTAGGTTAGGTTAGGCTCAAATTTAACCAGGAGACTCCAAATTTCGTTTTCTCACATAAACTTGATCGTAAATCACTCTAATCCACGATAGGTTACAGTACCTGCAATTTGGGGAGGTTAGGTTAGGTTACGTTGGTTAGGTTAGGTTAGGTTAGGTTAGGTTAGGTTAGGCTCAAATTTAACCAGGAGACTCCAAATTTCGTTTTCTCACATAAACTTGATCGTAAATCACTCTAATCCACGATAGGTTACAGTACCTGCAATTTGGGGAGGTTAGGTTAGGTTACGTTGGTTAGGTTAGGTTAGGTTAGGTTAGGTTAGGTTAGGCTCAAATTTAACCAGGAGACTCCAAATTTCGTTTTCTCACATAAACTTGATCGTAAATCACTCTAATCCACGATAGGTTACAGTACCTGCAATTTGGGGAGGTTAGGTTAGGTTACGTTGGTTAGGTTCGGTTCGGTTAGGT
This sequence comes from Penaeus vannamei, assembly GCF_042767895.1. Lineage (NCBI taxonomy): Eukaryota > Metazoa > Arthropoda > Malacostraca > Decapoda > Penaeidae > Penaeus > Penaeus vannamei. The sequence continues at coordinate 982,649 of NC_091592.1, read as the reverse complement.
TAGGTTAGGTTAGGTTAGGTTAGGCTCAAATTTAACCAGGAGACTCCAAATTTCGTTTTCTCACATAAACTTGATCGTAAATCACTCTAATCCACGATAGGTTACAGTACCTGCAATTTGGGGAGGTTAGGTTAGGTTACGTTGGTTAGGTTAGGTTAGGTTAGGTTAGGTTAGGTTAGGCTCAAATTTAACCAGGAGACTCCAAATTTCGTTTTCTCACATAAACTTGATCGTAAATCACTCTAATCCACGATAGGTTACAGTACCTGCAATTTGGGGAGGTTAGGTTAGGTTACGTTGGTTAGGTTAGGTTAGGTTAGGTTAGGTTAGGTTAGGCTCAAATTTAACCAGGAGACTCCAAATTTCGTTTTCTCACATAAACTTGATCGTAAATCACTCTAATCCACGATAGGTTACAGTACCTGCAATTTGGGGAGGTTAGGTTAGGTTACGTTGGTTAGGTTCGGTTCGGTTAGGTTAGGTTAGGTTAGGTTAGGTTAGGCTCAAATTTAACCAGGAGACTCCAAATTTCGTTTTCTCACATAAACTTGATCGTAAATCACTCTAATCCACGATAGGTTACAGTACCTGCAATTTGGGGAGGTGAGGTTAGGTTACGTTGGTTAGGTTAGGTTAGGTTAGGTTAGGTTAGGTTAGGCTCAAATTTAACCAGGAGACTCCAAATTTCGTTTTCTCACATAAACTTGATCGTAAATCACTCTAATCCACGATAGGTTACAGTACCTGCAATTTGGGGAGGTTAGGTTAGGTTACGTTGGTTAGGTTAGGTTAGGTTAGGTTAGGTTAGGTTAGGCTCAAATTTAACCAGGAGACTCCAAATTTCGTTTTCTCACATAAACTTGATCGTAAATCACTCTAATCCACGATAGGTTACAGTACCTGCAATTTGGGGAGGTTAGGTTAGGTTACGTTGGTTAGGTTAGGTTAGGTTAGGTTAGGTTAGGTTAGGCTCAAATTTAACCAGGAGACTCCAAATTTCGTTTTCTCACATAAACTTGATCGTAAATCACTCTAATCCACGATAGGTTACAGTACCTGCAATTTGGGGAGGTTAGGTTAGGTTACGTTGGTTAGGTTAGGTTCGGTTAGGTTAGGTTAGGTTAGGCTCAAATTTAACCAGGAGACTCCAAATTTCGTTTTCTCACATAAACTTGATCGTAAATCACTCTAATCCACGATAGGTTACAGTACCTGCAATTTGGGGAGGTTAGGTTAGGTTACGTTGGTTAGGTTAGGTTAGGTTAGGTTAGGTTAGGTTAGGCTCAAATTTAACCAGGAGACTCCAAATTTCGTTTTCTCACATAAACTTGATCGTAAATCACTCTAATCCACGATAGGTTACAGTACCTGCAATTTGGGGAGGTTAGGTTAGGTTACGTTGGTTAGGTTAGGTTAGGTTAGGTTAGGTTAGGTTAGGCTCAAATTTAACCAGGAGACTCCAAATTTCGTTTTCTCACATAAACTTGATCGTAAATCACTCTAATCCACGATAGGTTACAGTACCTGCAATTTGGGGAGGTTAGGTTAGGTTACGTTGGTTAGGTTAGGTTAGGTTAGGTTAGGTTAGGTTAGGCTCAAATTTAACCAGGAGACTCCAAATTTCGTTTTCTCACATAAACTTGATCGTAAATCACTCTAATCCACGATAGGTTACAGTACCTGCAATTTGGGGAGGTTAGGTTAGGTTACGTTGGTTAGGTTAGGTTAGGTTAGGTTAGGTTAGGTTAGGCTCAAATTTAACCAGGAGACTCCAAATTTCGTTTTCTCACATAAACTTGATCGTAAATCACTCTAATCCACGATAGGTTACAGTACCTGCAATTTGGGGAGGTTAGGTTAGGTTACGTTGGTTAGGTTCGGTTCGGTTAGGTTAGGTTAGGTTAGGTTAGGTTAGGCTCAAATTTAACCAGGAGACTCCAAATTTCGTTTTCTCACATAAACTTGATCGTAAATCACTCTAATCCACGATAGGTTACAGTACCTGCAATTTGGGGAGGTTAGGTTAGGTTACGTTGGTTAGGTTAGGTTAGGTTAGGTTAGGTTAGGTTAGGCTCAAATTTAACCAGGAGACTCCAAATTTCGTTTTCTCACATAAACTTGATCGTAAATCACTCTAATCCACGATAGGTTACAGTACCTGCAATTTGGGGAGGTTAGGTTAGGTTACGTTGGTTAGGTTAGGTTAGGTTAGGTTAGGTTAGGTTAGGTTAGGTTAGGTTAGGTTAGGCTCAAATTTAACCAGGAGACTCCAAATTTCGTTTTCTCACATAAACTTGATCGTAAATCACTCTAATCCACGATAGGTTACAGTACCTGCAATTTGGGGAGGTTAGGTTAGGTTACGTTGGTTAGGTTCAGTTCGGTTCGGTTAGGTTAGGTTAGGTTAGGTTAGGCTCAAATTTAACCAGGAGACTCCAAATTTCGTTTTCTCACATAAACTTGATCGTAAATCACTCTAATCCACGATAGGTTACAGTACCTGCAATTTGGGGAGGTTAGGTTAGGTTACGTTGGTTAGGTTAGGTTAGGTTAGGTTAGGTTAGGTTAGGCTCAAATTTAACCAGGAGACTCCAAATTTCGTTTTCTCACATAAACTTGATCGTAAATCACTCTAATCCACGATAGGTTACAGTACCTGCAATTTGGGGAGGTTAGGTTAGGTTACGTTGGTTAGGTTAGGTTAGGTTAGGTTAGGTTAGGTTAGGCTCAAATTTAACCAGGAGACTCCAAATTTCGTTTTCTCACATAAACTTGATCGTAAATCACTCTAATCCACGATAGGTTACAGTACCTGCAATTTGGGGAGGTTAGGTTAGGTTACGTTGGTTAGGTTAGGTTAGGTTAGGTTAGGTTAGGTTAGGCTCAAATTTAACCAGGAGACTCCAAATTTCGTTTTCTCACATAAACTTGATCGTAAATCACTCTAATCCACGATAGGTTACAGTACCTGCAATTTGGGAAGGTTAGGTTAGGTTACGTTGGTTAGGTTAGGTTAGGTTAGGTTAGGTTAGGCTCAAATTTAACCAGGAGACTCCAAATTTCGTTTTCTCACATAAACTTGATCGTAAATCACTCTAATCCACGATAGGTTACAGTACCTGCAATTTGGGGAGGTTAGGTTAGGTTACGTTGGTTAGGTTCGGTTCGGTTCGGTTAGGTTAGGTTAGGTTAGGTTAGGCTCAAATTTAACCAGGAGACTCCAAATTTCGTTTTCTCACATAAACTTGATCGTAAATCACTCTAATCCACGATAGGTTACAGTACCTGCAATTTGGGGAGGTTAGGTTAGGTTACGTTGGTTAGGTTAGGTTAGGTTAGGTTAGGTTAGGTTAGGCTCAAATTTAACCAGGAGACTCCAAATTTCGTTTTCTCACATAAACTTGATCGTAAATCACTCTAATCCACGATAGGTTACAGTACCTGCAATTTCGGGAGGTTAGGTTAGGTTACGTTGGTTAGGTTAGGTTAGGTTAGGTTAGGCTCAAATTTAACCAGGAGACTCCAAATTTCGTTTTCTCACATAAACTTGATCGTAAATCACTCTAATCCACGATAGGTTACAGTACCTGCAATTTGGGGAGGTTAGGTTAGGTTACGTTGGTTAGGTTCGGTTCGGTTAGGTTAGGTTAGGTTAGGTTAGGTTAGGCTCAAATTTAACCAGGAGACTCCAAATTTCGTTTTCTCACATAAACTTGATCGTAAATCACTCTAATCCACGATAGGTTACAGTACCTGCAATTTGGGGAGGTTAGGTTAGGTTACGTTGGTTAGGTTAGGTTAGGTTAGGTTAGGTTAGGCTCAAATTTAACCAGGAGACTCCAAATTTCGTTTTCTCACATAAACTTGATCGTAAATCACTCTAATCCACGATAGGTTACAGTACCTGCAATTTGGGGAGGTTAGGTTAGGTTACGTTGGTTAGGTTAGGTTAGGTTAGGTTAGGCTCAAATTTAACCAGGAGACTCCAAATTTCGTTTTCTCACATAAACTTGATCGTAAATCACTCTAATCCACGATAGGTTACAGTACCTGCAATTTGGGGAGGTTAGGTTAGGTTACGTTGGTTAGGTTCGGTTCGGTTAGGTTAGGTTAGGTTAGGTTAGGTTAGGCTCAAATTTAACCAGGAGACTCCAAATTTCGTTTTCTCACATAAACTTGATCGTAAATCACTCTAATCCACGATAGGTTACAGTACCTGCAATTTGGGGAGGTTAGGTTAGGTTACGTTGGTTAGGTTAGGTTAGGTTAGGTTAGGTTAGGCTCAAATTTAACCAGGAGACTCCAAATTTCGTTTTCTCACATAAACTTGATCGTAAATCACTCTAATCCACGATAGGTTACAGTACCTGCAATTTGGGGAGGTTAGGTTAGGTTACGTTGGTTAGGTTCGGTTCGGTTAGGTTAGGTTAGGTTAGGCTCAAATTTAACCAGGAGACTCCAAATTTCGTTTTCTCACATAAACTTGATCGTAAATCACTCTAATCCACGATAGGTTACAGTATCTGCAATTTGGGAAGGTTAGGTTAGGTTACGTTGGTTAGGTTAGGTTAGGTTAGGTTTGGTTAGGTTAGGCTCAAATTTAACCAGGAGACTCCAAATTTCGTTTTCTCACATAAACTTGATCGTAAATCACTCTAATCCACGATAGGTTACAGTACCTGCAATTTGGGGAGGTTAGGTTAGGTTACGTTGGTTAGGTTAGGTTAGGTTAGGTTAGGTTAGGTTAGGCTCAAATTTAACCAGGAGACTCCAAATTTCGTTTTCTCACATAAACTTGATCGTAAATCACTCTAATCCACGATAGGTTACAGTACCTGCAATTTGGGGAGGTTAGGTTAGGTTACGTTGGTTAGGTTAGGTTAGGTTAGGTTAGGTTAGGTTAGGCTCAAATTTAACCAGGAGACTCCAAATTTCGTTTTCTCACATAAACTTGATCGTAAATCACTCTAATCCACGATAGGTTACAGTACCTGCAATTTGGGGAGGTTAGGTTAGGTTACGTTGGTTAGGTTCAGTTCGGTTAGGTTAGGTTAGGTTAGGTTAGGTTAGGCTCAAATTTAACCAGGAGACTCCAAATTTCGTTTTCTCACATAAACTTGATCGTAAATCACTCTAATCCACGATAGGTTACAGTACCTGCAATTTGGGGAGGTTAGGTTAGGTTACGTTGGTTTGGTTAGGTTAGGTTAGGTTAGGTTAGGTTAGGTTAGGTTAGGCTCAAATTTAACCACGAGACTCCAAATTTCGTTTTCTCACATAAACTTGATCGTAAATCACTGTAATCCACGATAGGTTACAGTACCTGCAATTTGGGGAGGTTAGATTAGGTTACGTTGGTTAGGTTAGGTTAGGTTAGGTTAGGCTCAAATTTAACCAGGAGACTCCAAATTTCGTTTTCTCACATAAACTTGATCGTAAATCACTCTAATCCACGATAGGTTACAGTACATGCAATTTGGGGAGGTTAGGTTAGGTTACGTTGTTTAGGTTAGGTTAGGTTAGGTAAGGTTAGGCTCAAATTTAACCAGGAGACTCCAAATTTCGTTTTCTCACAAAAACTTGATCGTAAATCACTCTAATCCACGATAGGTTACAGTACCTGCAATTTGGGGAGGTTCGGTTAGGTTACGTTGGTTAGGTTAGGTTAGGTTAGGTTAGGTTAGGTTAGGCTCAAATTTAACCAGGAGACTCCAAATTTCGTTTTCTCACATAAACTTGATCGTAAATCACTCTAATCCACGATAGGTTACAGTACCTGCAATTTGGGGAGGTTAGGTTAGGTTACGTTGGTTAGGTTCGGTTCGGTTAGGTTAGGTTAGGTTAGGTTAGGTTAGGCTCAAATTTAACCAGGAGACTCCAAATTTCGTTTTCTCACATAAACTTGATCGTAAATCACTCTAATCCACGATAGGTTACAGTACCTGCAATTTGGGGAGGTTAGGTTAGGTTACGTTGGTTAGGTTAGGTTAGGTTAGGTTAGGTTAGGTTAGGTTAGGCTCAAATTTAACCAGGAGACTCCAAATTTCGTTTTCTCACATAAACTTGATCGTAAATCACTCTAATCCACGATAGGTTACAGTACCTGCAATTTGGGGAGGTTAGGTTAGGTTACGTTGGTTAGGGTAGGTTAGGTTAGGTTAGGTTAGGTTAGGCTCAAATTTAACCAGGAGACTCCAAATTTCGTTTTCTCACATAAACTTGATCGTAAATCACTCTAATCCACGATAGGTTACAGTACCTGCAATTTGGGGAGGTTAGGTTAGGTTACGTTGGTTAGGTTAGGTTAGGTTAGGTTAGGTTAGGTTAGGCTCAAATTTAACCAGGAGACTCCAAATTTCGTTTTCTCACATAAACTTGATCGTAAATCACTCTAATCCACGATAGGTTACAGTACCTGCAATTTGGGGAGGTTAGGTTAGGTTACGTTGGTTAGGTTAGGTTAAGTTAGGTTAGGTTAGGTTAGGCTCAAATTTAACCAGGAGACTCCAAATTTCGTTTTCTCACATAAACTTGATCGTAAATCACTCTAATCCACGATAGGTTACAGTACCAGCAATTTGGGGAGGTTAGGTTAGGTTACGTTGGTTAGGTTCGGTTCGGTTAGGTTAGGTTAGGTTAGGTTAGGTTAGGCTCAAATTTAACCAGGAGACTCCAAATTTCGTTTTCTCACATAAACTTGATCGTAAATCACTCTAATCCACGATAGGTTACAGTACCTGCAATTTGGGGAGGTTAGGTTAGGTTACGTTGGTTAGGTTAGGTTAGGTTAGGTTAGGTTAGGTTAGGCTCAAATTTAACCAGGAGACTCCAAATTTCGTTTTCTCACATAAACTTGATCGTAAATCACTCTAATCCACGATAGGTTACAGTACCTGCAATTTGGGGAGGTTAGGTTAGGTTACGTTGGTTAGGTTCGGTTCGGTTAGGTTAAGTTAGGTTAGGTTAGGTTAGGCTCAAATTTAACCAGGAGACTCCAAATTTCGTTTTCTCACATAAACTTGATCGTAAATCACTCTAATCCACGATAGGTTACAGTACCTGCAATTTGGGGAGGTTAGGTTAGGTTACGTTGGTTAGGTTCGGTTCGGTTAGGTTAGGTTAGGTTAGGTTAGGTTAGGCTCAAATTTAACCAGGAGACTCCAAATTTCGTTTTCTCACATAAACTTGATCGTAAATCACTCTAATCCACAATAGGTTACAGTACCTGCAATTTTGGGAGGTTAGGTTAGGTTAGGTTGGTTAGGTTAAGTTAGGTTTGGTTAGGTTAGGTTAGGCTCAAATTTAACCAGGAGACTCCAAATTTCGTTTTCTCACATAAACTTGATCGTAAATCACTATAATCCACGATAGGTTACAGTACCTGCAATTTGGGGAGGTTAGGTTAGGTTACGTTGGTTAGGTTCGGTTCGGTTAGGTTAGGTTAGGTTAGGTTAGGTTAGGCTCAAATTTAACCAGGAGACTCCAAATTTCGTTTTCTCACATAAACTTGATCGTAAATCACTCTAATCCACGATAGGTTACAGTACCTGCAATTTGGGGAGGTTAGGTTAGGTTACGTTGGTTAGGTTAGGTTAGGTTAGGTTAGGTTAGGTTAGGCTCAAATTTAACCAGGAGACTCCAAATTTCGTTTTCTCACATAAACTTGATCGTAAATCACTCTAATCCACGATAGGTTACAGTACCTGCAATTTGGGGAGGTTAGGTTAGGTTACGTTGGTTAGGTTAGGTTAGGTTAGGCTCAAATTTAACCAGGAGACTCCAAATTTCGTTTTCTCACATAAACTTGATCGTAAATCACTCTAATCCACGATAGGTTACAGTACCTGCAATTTGGGGAGGTTAGGTTAGGTTACGTTGGTTAGGTTCGGTTCGGTTAGGTTAGGTTAGGTTAGGTTAGGTTAGGCTCAAATTTAACCAGGAGACTCCAAATTTCGTTTTCTCACATAAACTTGATCGTAAATCACTCTAATCCACGATAGGTTACAGTACCTGCAATTTGGGGAGGTTAGGTTAGGTTACGTTGGTTAGGTTAGGTTAGGTTAGGTTAGGTTAGGTTAGGCTCAAATTTAACCAGGAGACTCCAAATTTCGTTTTCTCACATAAACTTGATCGTAAATCACTCTAATCCACGATAGGTTACAGTACCTGCAATTTGGGGAGGTTAGGTTAGGTTACGTTGGTTAGGTTAGGTTAGGTTAGGTTAGGTTAGGTTAGGCTCAAATTTAACCAGGAGACTCCAAATTTCGTTTTCTCACATAAACTTGATCGTAAATCACTCTAATCCACGATAGGTTACAGTACCTGCAATTTGGGGAGGTTAGGTTAGGTTACGTTGGTTAGGTTAGGTTAGGTTAGGTTAGGTTAGGTTAGGCTCAAATTTAACCAGGAGACTCCAAATTTCGTTTTCTCACATAAACTTGATCGTAAATCACTCTAATCCACGATAGGTTACAGTACCTGCAATTTGGGGAGGTTAGGTTAGGTTACGTTGGTTAGGTTCAGTTCGGTTAGGTTAGGTTAGGTTAGGTTAGGTTAGGCTCAAATTTAACCAGGAGACTCCAAATTTCGTTTTCTCACATAAACTTGATCGTAAATCACTCTAATCCACGATAGGTTACAGTACCTGCAATTTGGGGAGGTTAGGTTAGGTTACGTTGGTTAGGTTAGGTTAGGTTAGGTTAGGTTAGGTTAGGCTCAAATTTAACCAGGAGACTCCAAATTTCGTTTTCTCACATAAACTTGATCGTAAATCACTCTAATCCACGATAGGTTACAGTACCTGCAATTTGGGGAGGTTAGGTTAGGTTACGTTGGTTAGGTTAGGTTAGGTTAGGTTAGGTTAGGTTAGGCTCAAATTTAACCAGGAGACTCCAAATTTCGTTTTCTCACATAAACTTGATCGTAAATCACTCTAATCCACGATAGGTTACAGTACCTGCAATTTGGGGAGGTTAGGTTAGGTTACGTTGGTTAGGTTAGGTTAGGTTAGGTTAGGTTAGGTTAGGCTCAAATTTAACCAGGAGACTCCAAATTTCGTTTTCTCACATAAACTTGATCGTAAATCACTCTAATCCACGATAGGTTACAGTACCTGCAATTTGGGGAGGTTAGGTTAGGTTACGTTGGTTAGGTTAGGTTAGGTTAGGTTAGGTTAGGTTAGGCTCAAATTTAACCAGGAGACTCCAAATTTCGTTTTCTCACATAAACTTGATCGTAAATCACTCTAATCCACGATAGGTTACAGTACCTGCAATTTGGGGAGGTTAGGTTAGGTTACGTTGGTTAGGTTAGGTTAGGTTAGGTTAGGTTAGGTTAGGTTAGGTTAGGCTCAAATTTAACCAGGAGACTCCAAATTTCGTTTTCTCACATAAACTTGATCGTAAATCACTCTAATCCACGATAGGTTACAGTACCTGCAATTTGGGGAGGTTAGGTTAGGTTACGTTGGTTAGGTTAGGTTAGGTTAGGTTAGGTTAGGTTAGGCTCAAATTTAACCAGGAGACTCCAAATTTCGTTTTCTCACATAAACTTGATCGTAAATCACTCTAATCCACGATAGGTTACAGTACCTGCAATTTGGGGAGGTTAGGTTAGGTTACGTTGGTTAGGTTAGGTTAGGTTAGGTTAGGTTAGGTTAGGCTCAAATTTAACCAGGAGACTCCAAATTTCGTTTTCTCACATAAACTTGATCGTAAATCACTCTAATCCACGATAGGTTACAGTACCTGCAATTTGGGGAGGTTAGGTTAGGTTACGTTGGTTAGGTTAGGTTAGGTTAGGTTAGGTTAGGTTAGGCTCAAATTTAACCAGGAGACTCCAAATTTCGTTTTCTCACATAAACTTGATCGTAAATCACTCTAATCCACGATAGGTTACAGTACCTGCAATTTGGGGAGGTTAGGTTAGGTTACGTTGGTTAGGTTAGGTTAGGTTAGGTTAGGTTAGGTTAGGCTCAAATTTAACCAGGAGACTCCAAATTTCGTTTTCTCACATAAACTTGATCGTAAATCACTCTAATCCACGATAGGTTACAGTACCTGCAATTTGGGGAGGTTAGGTTAGGTTACGTTGGTTAGGTTAGGTTAGGTTAGGTTAGGTTAGGTTAGGTTAGGCTCAAATTTAACCAGGAGACTCCAAATTTCGTTTTCTCACATCAACTTGATCGTAAATCACTCTAATCCACGATAGGTTACAGTACCTGCAATTTGGGGAGGTTAGGTTAGGTTACGTTGGTTAGGTTAGGTTAGGTTAGGTTAGGTTAGGCTCAAATTTAACCAGGAGACTCCAAATTTCGTTTTCTCACATAAACTTGATCGTAAATCACTCTAATCCACGATAGGTTACAGTACCTGCAATTTGGGGAGGTTAGGTTAGGTTACGTTGGTTAGGTTAGGTTAGGTTAGGTTAGGTTAGGTTAGGCTCAAATTTAACCAGGAGACTCCAAATTTCGTTTTCTCACATAAACTTGATCGTAAATCACTCTAATCCACGATAGGTTACAGTACCTGCAATTTGGGGAGGTTAGGTTAGGTTACGTTGGTTAGGTTAGGTTAGGTTAGGTTAGGTTAGCTTAGGTTAGGTTAGGCTCAAATTTAACCAGGAGACTCCAAATTTCGTTTTCTCACATAAACTTGATCGTAAATCACTCTAATCCACGATAGGTTACAGTACCTGCAATTTGGGGAGGTTAGGTTAGGTTACGTTGGTTAGGTTAGGTTAGGTTAGGTTAGGTTAGGTTAGGCTCAAATTTAACCAGGAGACTCCAAATTTCGTTTTCTCACATAAACTTGATCGTAAATCACTCTAATCCACGATAGGTTACAGTACCTGCAATTTGGGGAGGTTAGGTTAGGTTACGTTGGTTAGGTTAGGTTAGGTTAGGTTAGGTTAGGTTAGGCCTCAAATTTAACCAGGAGACTCCAAATTTCGTTTTCTCACATAAACTTGATCGTAAATCACTCTAATCCACGATAGGTTACAGTACCTGCAATTTGGGGAGGTTAGGTTAGGTTACGTTGGTTAGGTTAGGTTAGGTTAGGTTAGGTTAGGCTCAAATTTAACCAGGAGACTCCAAATTTCGTTTTCTCACATAAACTTGATCGTAAATCACTCTAATCCACGATAGGTTACAGTACCTGCAATTTGGGGAGGTTAGGTTAGGTTACGTTGGTTAGGTTAGGTTAGGTTAGGTTAGGTTAGGTTAGGCTCAAATTTAACCAGGAGACTCCAAATTTCGTTTTCTCACATAAACTTGATCGTAAATCACTCTAATCCACGATAGGTTACAGTACCTGCAATTTGGGGAGGTTAGGTTAGGTTACGTTGGTTAGGTTAGGTTAGGTTAGGTTAGGTTAGGTTAGGCTCAAATTTAACCAGGAGACTCCAAATTTCGTTTTCTCACATAAACTTGATCGTAAATCACTCTAATCCACGATAGGTTACAGTACCTGCAATTTGGGGAGGTTAGGTTAGGTTACGTTGGTTAGGTTAGGTTAGGTTAGGTTAGGTTAGGTTAGGCTCAAATTTAACCAGGAGACTCCAAATTTCGTTTTCTCACATAAACTTGATCGTAAATCACTCTAATCCACGATAGGTTACAGTACCTGCAATTTGGGGAGGTTAGGTTAGGTTACGTTGGTTAGGTTAGGTTAGGTTAGGTTAGGTTAGGTTAGGCTCAAATTTAACCAGGAGACTCCAAATTTCGTTTTCTCACATAAACTTGATCGTAAATCACTCTAATCCACGATAGGTTACAGTACCTGCAATTTGGGGAGGTTAGGTTAGGTTACGTTGGTTAGGTTAGGTTAGGTTAGGTTAGGTTAGGTTAGGCTCAAATTTAACCAGGAGACTCCAAATTTCGTTTTCTCACATAAACTTGATCGTAAATCACTCTAATCCACGATAGGTTACAGTACCTGCAATTTGGGGAGGTTAGGTTAGGTTACGTTGGTTAGGTTAGGTTAGGTTAGGTTAGGTTAGGTTAGGCTCAAATTTAACCAGGAGACTCCAAATTTCGTTTTCTCACATAAACTTGATCGTAAATCACTCTAATCCACGATAGGTTACAGTACCTGCAATTTGGGGAGGTTAGGTTAGGTTACGTTGGTTAGGTTAGGTTAGGTTAGGTTAGGTTAGGTTAGGCTCAAATTTAACCAGGAGACTCCAAATTTCGTTTTCTCACATAAACTTGATCGTAAATCACTCTAATCCACGATAGGTTACAGTACCTGCAATTTGGGGAGGTTAGGTTAGGTTACGTTGGTTAGGTTAGGTTAGGTTAGGTTAGGTTAGGTTAGGCTCAAATTTAACCAGGAGACTCCAAATTTCGTTTTCTCACATAAACTTGATCGTAAATCACTCTAATCCACGATAGGTTACAGTACCTGCAATTTGGGGAGGTTAGGTTAGGTTACGTTGGTTAGGTTAGGTTAGGTTAGGTTAGGTTAGGTTAGGCTCAAATTTAACCAGGAGACTCCAAATTTCGTTTTCTCACATAAACTTGATCGTAAATCACTCTAATCCACGATAGGTTACAGTACCTGCAATTTGGGGAGGTTAGGTTAGGTTACGTTGGTTAGGTTAGGTTAGGTTAGGTTAGGTTAGGTTAGGCTCAAATTTAACCAGGAGACTCCAAATTTCGTTTTCTCACATAAACTTGATCGTAAATCACTCTAATCCACGATAGGTTACAGTACCTGCAATTTGGGGAGGTTAGGTTAGGTTACGTTGGTTAGGTTAGGTTAGGTTAGGTTAGGTTAGGTTAGGCTCAAATTTAACCAGGAGACTCCAAATTTCGTTTTCTCACATAAACTTGATCGTAAATCACTCTAATCCACGATAGGTTACAGTACCTGCAATTTGGGGAGGTTAGGTTAGGTTACGTTGGTTAGGTTAGGTTAGGTTAGGTTAGGTTAGGTTAGGTTAGGTTAGGCTCAAATTTAACCAGGAGACTCCAAATTTCGTTTTCTCACATAAACTTGATCGTAAATCACTCTAATCCACGATAGGTTACAGTACCTGCAATTTGGGGAGGTTAGGTTAGGTTACGTTGGTTAGGTTAGGTTAGGTTAGGTTAGGTTAGGTTAGGCTCAAATTTAACCAGGAGACTCCAAATTTCGTTTTCTCACATAAACTTGATCGTAAATCACTCTAATCCACGATAGGTTACAGTACCTGCAATTTGGGGAGGTTAGGTTAGGTTACGTTGGTTAGGTTAGGTTAGGTTAGGTTAGGTTAGGTTAGGCTCAAATTTAACCAGGAGACTCCAAATTTCGTTTTCTCACATAAACTTGATCGTAAATCACTCTAATCCACGATAGGTTACAGTACCTGCAATTTGGGGAGGTTAGGTTAGGTTACGTTGGTTAGGTTAGGTTAGGTTAGGTTAGGTTAGGTTAGGCTCAAATTTAACCAGGAGACTCCAAATTTCGTTTTCTCACATAAACTTGATCGTAAATCACTCTAATCCACGATAGGTTACAGTACCTGCAATTTGGGGAGGTTAGGTTAGGTTACGTTGGTTAGGTTAGGTTAGGTTAGGTTAGGTTAGGTTAGGCTCAAATTTAACCAGGAGACTCCAAATTTCGTTTTCTCACATAAACTTGATCGTAAATCACCCTAATCCACGATAGGTTACAGTACCTGCAATTTGGGGAGGTTAGGTTAGGTTACGTTGGTTAGGTTAGGTTAGGTTAGGTTAGGTTAGGTTAGGTTAGGCTCAAATTTAACCAGGAGACTCCAAATTTCGTTTTCTCACATAAACTTGATCGTAAATCACTCTAATCCACGATAGGTTACAGTACCTGCAATTTGGGGAGGTTAGGTTAGGTTACGTTGGTTAGGTTAGGTTAGGTTAGGTTAGGTTAGGTTAGGCTCAAATTTAACCAGGAGACTCCAAATTTCGTTTTCTCACATAAACTTGATCGTAAATCACTCTAATCCACGATAGGTTACAGTACCTGCAATTTGGGGAGGTTAGGTTAGGTTACGTTGGTTAGGTTAGGTTAGGTTAGGTTAGGTTAGGTTAGGCTCAAATTTAACCAGGAGACTCCAAATTTCGTTTTCTCACATAAACTTGATCGTAAATCACTCTAATCCACGATAGGTTACAGTACCTGCAATTTGGGGAGGTTAGGTTAGGTTACGTTGGTTAGGTTAGGTTAGGTTAGGTTAGGTTAGGTTAGGTTAGGCTCAAATTTAACCAGGAGACTCCAAATTTCGTTTTCTCACATAAACTTGATCGTAAATCACTCTAATCCACGATAGGTTACAGTACCTGCAATTTGGGGAGGTTAGGTTAGGTTACGTTGGTTAGGTTAGGTTAGGTTAGGTTAGGTTAGGCTCAAATTTAACCAGGAGACTCCAAATTTCGTTTTCTCACATAAACTTGTTCGTAAATCACTCTAATCCACGATAGGTTACAGTACCTGCAATTTGGGGAGGTTAGGTTAGGTTACGTTGGTTAGGTTAGGTTAGGTTAGGTTAGGTTAGGTTAGGCTCAAATTTAACCAGGAGACTCCAAATTTCGTTTTCTCACATAAACTTGATCGTAAATCACTCTAATCCACGATAGGTTACAGTACCTGCAATTTGGGGAGGTTAGGTTAGGTTACGTTGGTTAGGTTAGGTTAGGTTAGGTTAGGTTAGGTTAGGCTCAAATTTAACCAGGAGACTCCAAATTTCGTTTTCTCACATAAACTTGATCGTAAATCACTCTAATCCACGATAGGTTACAGTACCTGCAATTTGGGGAGGTTAGGTTAGGTTACGTTGGTTAGGTTAGGTTAGGTTAGGTTAGGTTAGGCTCAAATTTAACCAGGAGACTCCAAATTTCGTTTTCTCACATAAACTTGATCGTAAATCACTCTAATCCACGATAGGTTACAGTACCTGCAATTTGGGGAGGTTAGGTTAGGTTACGTTGGTTAGGTTAGGTTAGGTTAGGTTAGGTTAGGTTAGGCTCAAATTTAACCAGGAGACTCCAAATTTCGTTTTCTCACATAAACTTGATCGTAAATCACTCTAATCCACGATAGGTTACAGTACCTGCAATTTGGGGAGGTTAGGTTAGGTTACGTTGGTTAGGTTAGGTTAGGTTAGGTTAGGTTAGGTTAGGCTCAAATTTAACCAGGAGACTCCAAATTTCGTTTTCTCACATAAACTTGATCGTAAATCACTCTAATCCACGATAGGTTACAGTACCTGCAATTTGGGGAGGTTAGGTTAGGTTACGTTGGTTAGGTTAGGTTAGGTTAGGTTAGGTTAGGTTAGGCTCAAATTTAACCAGGAGACTCCAAATTTCGTTTTCTCACATAAACTTGATCGTAAATCACTCTAATCCACGATAGGTTACAGTACCTGCAATTTGGGGAGGTTAGGTTAGGTTACGTTGGTTAGGTTAGGTTAGGTTAGGTTAGGTTAGGTTAGGTTAGGTTAGGCTCAAATTTAACCAGGAGACTCCAAATTTCGTTTTCTCACATAAACTTGATCGTAAATCACTCTAATCCACGATAGGTTACAGTACCTGCAATTTGGGGAGGTTAGGTTAGGTTACGTTGGTTAGGTTAGGTTAGGTTAGGTTAGGTTAGGTTAGGCTCAAATTTAACCAGGAGACTCCAAATTTCGTTTTCTCACATAAACTTGATCGTAAATCACTCTAATCCACGATAGGTTACAGTACCTGCAATTTGGGGAGGTTAGGTTAGGTTACGTTGGTTAGGTTAGGTTAGGTTAGGTTAGGTTAGGTTAGGCTCAAATTTAACCAGGAGACTCCAAATTTCGTTTTCTCACATAAACTTGATCGTAAATCACTCTAATCCACGATAGGTTACAGTACCTGCAATTTGGGGAGGTTAGGTTAGGTTACGTTGGTTAGGTTAGGTTAGGTTAGGTTAGGTTAGGTTAGGCTCAAATTTAACCAGGAGACTCCAAATTTCGTTTTCTCACATAAACTTGATCGTAAATCACTCTAATCCACGATAGGTTACAGTACCTGCAATTTGGGGAGGTTAGGTTAGGTTACGTTGGTTAGGTTAGGTTAGGTTAGGTTAGGTTAGGTTAGGCTCAAATTTAACCAGGAGACTCCAAATTTCGTTTTCTCACATAAACTTGATCGTAAATCACTCTAATCCACGATAGGTTACAGTACCTGCAATTTGGGGAGGTTAGGTTAGGTTACGTTGGTTAGGTTAGGTTAGGTTAGGTTAGGTTAGGTTAGGCTCAAATTTAACCAGGAGACTCCAAATTTCGTTTTCTCACATAAACTTGATCGTAAATCACTCTAATCCACGATAGGTTACAGTACCTGCAATTTGGGGAGGTTAGGTTAGGTTACGTTGGTTAGGTTAGGTTAGGTTAGGTTAGGTTAGGTTAGGTTAGGCTCAAATTTAACCAGGAGACTCCAAATTTCGTTTTCTCACATAAACTTGATCGTAAATCACTCTAATCCACGATAGGTTACAGTACCTGCAATTTGGGGAGCTTAGGTTAGGTTACGTTGGTTAGGTTAGGTTAGGTTAGGTTAGGTTAGGTTAGGCTCAAATTTAACCAGGAGACTCCAAATTTCGTTTTCTCACATAAACTTGATCGTAAATCACTCTAATCCACGATAGGTTACAGTACCTGCAATTTGGGGAGGTTAGGTTAGGTTACGTTGGTTAGGTTAGGTTAGGTTAGGTTAGGTTAGGTTAGGCTCAAATTTAACCAGGAGACTCCAAATTTCGTTTTCTCACATAAACTTGATCGTAAATCACTCTAATCCACGATAGGTTACAGTACCTGCAATTTGGGGAGGTTAGGTTAGGTTACGTTGGTTAGGTTAGGTTAGGTTAGGTTAGGTTAGGCTCAAATTTAACCAGGAGACTCCAAATTTCGTTTTCTCACATAAACTTGATCGTAAATCACTCTAATCCACGATAGGTTACAGTACCTGCAATTTGGGGAGGTTAGGTTAGGTTACGTTGGTTAGGTTAGGTTAGGTTAGGTTAGGTTAGGCTCAAATTTAACCAGGAGACTCCAAATTTCGTTTTCTCACATAAACTTGATCGTAAATCACTCTAATCCACGATAGGTTACAGTACCTGCAATTTGGGGAGGTTAGGTTAGGTTACGTTGGTTAGGTTAGGTTAGGTTAGGTTAGGTTAGGCTCAAATTTAACCAGGAGACTCCAAATTTCGTTTTCTCACATAAACTTGATCGTAAATCACTCTAATCCACGATAGGTTACAGTACCTGCAATTTGGGGAGGTTAGGTTAGGTTACGTTGGTTAGGTTAGGTTAGGTTAGGTTAGGTTAGGTTAGGCTCAAATTTAACCAGGAGACTCCAAATTTCGTTTTCTCACATAAACTTGATCGTAAATCACTCTAATCCACGATAGGTTACAGTACCTGCAATTTGGGGAGGTTAGGTTAGGTTACGTTGGTTAGGTTAGGTTAGGTTAGGTTAGGTTAGGTTAGGCTCAAATTTAACCAGGAGACTCCAAATTTCGTTTTCTCACATAAACTTGATCGTAAATCACTCTAATCCACGATAGGTTACAGTACCTGCAATTTGGGGAGGTTAGGTTAGGTTACGTTGGTTAGGTTAGGTTAGGTTAGGTTAGGCTCAAATTTAACCAGGAGACTCCAAATTTCGTTTTCTCACATAAACTTGATCGTAAATCACTCTAATCCACGATAGGTTACAGTACCTGCAATTTGGGGAGGTTAGGTTAGGTTACGTTGGTTAGGTTAGGTTAGGTTAGGTTAGGTTAGGTTAGGCTCAAATTTAACCAGGAGACTCCAAATTTCGTTTTCTCACATAAACTTGATCGTAAATCACTCTAATCCACGATAGGTTACAGTACCTGCAATTTGGGGAGGTTAGGTTAGGTTACGTTGGTTAGGTTAGGTTAGGTTAGGTTAGGTTAGGTTAGGTTAGGTTAGGCTCAAATTTAACCAGGAGACTCCAAATTTCGTTTTCTCACATAAACTTGATCGTAAATCACTCTAATCCACGATAGGTTACAGTACCTGCAATTTGGGGAGGTTAGGTTAGGTTACGTTGGTTAGGTTAGGTTAGGTTAGGTTAGGTTAGCCTCAAATTTAACCAGGAGACTCCAAATTTCGTTTTCTCACATAAACTTGATCGTAAATCACTCTAATCCACGATAGGTTACAGTACCTGCAATTTGGGGAGGTTAGGTTAGGTTACGTTGGTTAGGTTAGGTTAGGTTAGGTTAGGTTAGGTTAGGCTCAAATTTAACCAGGAGACTCCAAATTTCGTTTTCTCACATAAACTTGATCGTAAATCACTCTAATCCACGATAGGTTACAGTACCTGCAATTTGAGGAGGTTAGGTTAGGTTACGTTGGTTAGGTTATGTTAGGTTAGGTTAGGTTAGGTTAGGCTCAAATTTAACCAGGAGACTCCAAATTTCGTTTTCTCACATAAACTTGATCGTAAATCACTCTAATCCACGATAGGTTACAGTACCTGCAATTTGGGGAGGTTAGGTTAGGTTACGTTGGTTAGGTTAGGTTAGGTTAGGTTAGGTTAGGTTAGGCTCAAATTTAACCAGGAGACTCCAAATTTCGTTTTCTCACATAAACTTGATCGTAAATCACTCTAATCCACGATAGGTTACAGTACCTGCAATTTGGGGAGGTTAGGTTAGGTTACGTTGGTTAGGTTAGGTTAGGTTAGGTTAGGTTAGGTTAGGCTCAAATTTAACCAGGAGACTCCAAATTTTGTTTTCTCACATAAACTTGATCGTAAATCACTCTAATCCACGATAGGTTACAGTACCTGCAATTTGGGGAGGTTAGGTTAGGTTACGTTGGTTAGGTTAGGTTAGGTTAGGTTAGGCTCAAATTTAACCAGGAGACTCCAAATTTCGTTTTCTCACATAAACTTGATCGTAAATCACTCTAATCCACGATAGGTTACAGTACCTGCAATTTGGGGAGGTTAGGTTAGGTTACGTTGGTTAGGTTAGGTTAGGTTAGGTTAGGTTAGGCTCAAATTTAACCAGGAGACTCCAAATTTCGTTTTCTAACATAAACTTGATCATAAATCACTCTAATCCACGATAGGTTACAGTACCTGCAATTTGGGGAGGTTAGGTTAGGTTACGTTGGTTAGGTTAGGTTAGATTAGGTTAGGTTAGGTTAGGCTAAAATTTAACCAGGAGACTCCAAATTTCGTTTTCTCACATAAACTTGATCGTAAATCACTCTAATCCACGATAGGTTATAGAACCTGCAATTTGGGGAGGTTAGGTTAGGTTACGTTGGTGGGGTTAGGTTAGGTTAGGTTAGGTTAGGTTAGGCTTAAATTTAACCAGGAGACTCCAAATTTCGTTTTCTCACATAAACTTGATCGTAAATCACTCTAATCCACGATAGGTTACAGTAAATGCAATTTGGGGAGGTTAGGTTAGGTTACGTTGGTTAGGTTAGGTTAGGTTAGGTTAGGTTAGGTTAGGCTCAAATTTAACCAGGAGACTCCAAATTTCGTTTTCTCACATAAACTTGATCGTAAATCACTCTAATCTACGATAGGTTATAGTACCTGCAATTTGGGGAGGTTAGGTTAGGTTACGTTGGTTAGGTTAGGTTAGGTTAGGTTAGGTTAGGTTAGGTTAGGCTCAAATTTAACCAGGAGACTCCAAATTTCGTTTTCTCACATAAACTTGATCGTAAATCACTCTAATCCACGATAGGTTACAGTACCTGCAATTTGGGGAGGTTAGGTTAGGTTACGTTGGTTAGGTTAGGTTAGGTTAGGTTAGGTTAGGTTAGGCTCAAATTTAACCAGGAGACTCCAAATTTCGTTTTCTCACATATACTTGATCGTAAATCACTCTAATCCACGATAGGTTACAGTACCTGCAATTTGGGGAGTTTAGGTTAGGTTACGTTGGTTAGGTTCGGTTCGGTTAGGTTAGGTTAGGTTAGGTTAGGCTCAAATTTAACCAGGAGACTCCAAATTTCGTTTTCTCACATAAACCTGATCGTAAATCACTCTAATCCACGATAGGTTACAGTACCTGCAATTTGGGGAGGTTAGGTTAGGTTACGTTGGTTAGGTTAGGTTAGGTTAGGTTAGGTTAGGTTAGGTTAGGTTAGGCTCAAATTTAACCAGGAAACTCCAAATTTCGTTTTCTCACATAAACTTGATCGTAAATCACTCAAATCCACGATAGGTTACAGTACCTGCAATTTGGGGAGGTTAGGTTAGGTTACGTTGGTTAGGTTAGGTTAGGTTAGGTTAGGTTAGGTTAGGCTCAAATTTAACCAGGAGACTCCAAATTTTATTTTCTCACATAAACTTGATCGTAAATCACTCTAATCCACGATAGGTTACAGTACCTGCAATTTGGAGAGGTTAGGTTAGGTTACGTTGGTTAGGTTAGGTTAGGTTAGGTTAGGTTAGGCTCGAATTTATCCAGGAGACTCCAAATTTCGTTTTCTCACATAAACTTGATCGTAAATCACTCTAATCCACGATAGGTTACAGTACCTGCAATTTGGGGAGGTTAGGTTAGGTTACGTTGGTTAGGTTAGGTTAGGTTAGGTTAGGTTAGGTTAGGCTCAAATTTAACCAGGAGACTCCAAATTTCGTTTTCTCACATAAACTTGATCGTAAATCACTCTAATCCACGATAGGTTACAGTACCTGCAATTTGGGGAGGTTAGGTTAGGTTACGTTGGTTAGGTTAGGTTAGGTTAGGTTAGGTTAGGTTAGGCTCAAATTTAACCAGGAGACTCGAAATTTCGTTTTCTCACATAAACTTGATCGTAAATCACTCTAATCCACGATAGGTTACAGTACCTGCAATTTGGGGAGGTTAGGTTAGGTTACGTTGGATAGGTTAGGTTAGGTTAGGTTAGGTTAGGTTAGGTTAGGTTAGGCTCAAATTTAACCAGGAGACTCCAAATTTCGTTTTCTCACATAAACTTGATCGTAAATCACTCTAATCCACGATAGGTTACAGTACCTGCAATTTGGGGAGTTTAGGTTAGGTTACGTTGGTTAGGTTCGGTTCGGTTAGGTTAGGGTAGGTTAGATTCGGCTCAAATTTAACCAGGAGACTCCAAATTTCGTTTTCTCACATAAACTTGATCGTAAATCACTCTAATCCACGATAGGTTACAGTACCTGCAATTTGGGGAGGTTTGGTTAGGTTACGTTGGTTAGGTTAGGTTAGGTTAGGTTAGTTTAGGTTAGGCTCAAATTTAACCAGGAGACTCCAAATTTCGTTTTCTCACATAAACTTGATCGTAAATCACTCTAATCCACGATAGGTTACAGTACCTGCAATTTGGGGAGGTTAGGTTAGGTTACGTTGGTTAGGTTAGGTTAGGCTCAAATTTAACCAGGAGACTCAAATTTCGTTTTCTCACATAAACTTGATCGTAAATCACTCTAATCCACGATAGGTTACAGTACCTGCAATTTGGGGAGGTTAGGTTAGGTTACGTTGGTTAGGTTAGGTTAGGTTAGGTTAGGTTAGGTTAGGCTCAAATTTAACCAGGAGACTCCAAATTTTGTTTTCTCACATAAACTTGATCGTAAATCACTCTAATCCACGATAGGTTACAGAACCTGCAATTTGGGAGGTTAGGTTAGGTTACGTTGGTTAGGTTAGGTTAGGTTAGGTTAGGTTAGGTTAGGCTTAAATTTAACCAGGAGACTCCAAATTTCGTTTTCTCACATAAACTTGATCGTAAATCACTCTAATCCACGATAGGTTACAGTAAATGCAATTTGGGGAGGTTAGGTTAGGTTACGTTGGTAAGGTTAGGTTAGGTTAGGTTAGGTTAGGTTAGGTTAGGCTCAAATTTAACCAGGAGACTCCAAATTTCGTTTTCTCACATAAACTTGATCGTAAATCACTCTAATCCACGATAGGTTACAGTACCTGCAATTTGGGGAGGTTAGGTTAGGTTACGTTGGTTAGGTTAGGTTAGGTTAGGTTAGGTTAGGTTAGGCTCAAATTTAACCAGGAGACTCCAAATTTCGTTTTCTCACATAAACTTGATCGTAAATCACTCTAATCCACGATAGGTTACAGTACCTGCAATTTGGGGAGGTTAGGTTAGGTTACGTTGGTTAGGTTAGGTTAGGTTAGGTTAGGTTAGGTTAGGCTCAAATTTAACCAGGAGACTCCAAATTTCGTTTTCTCACATAAACTTGATCGTAAATCACTCTAATCCACGATAGGTTACAGTACCTGCAATTTGGGGAGGTTAGGTTAGGTTACGTTGGTTAGGTTAGGTTAGGTTAGGTTAGGTTAGGTTAGGCTCAAATTTAACCAGGAGACTCCAAATTTCGTTTTCTCACATAAACTTGATCGTAAATCACTCTAATCCACGATAGGTTACAGTACCTGCAATTTGGGGAGGTTAGGTTAGGTTACGTTGGTTAGGTTAGGTTAGGTTAGGTTATGCTCAAATTTAACCAGGAGACTCCAAATTTCGTTTTCTCACATAAACTTGATCGTAAATCACTCTAATCCACGATAGGTTACAGTACCTGCAATTTGGGGAGGTTAGGTTAGGTTACGTTGGTTAGGTTCGGTTCGGTTAGGTTAGGTTTGGTTAGGTTAGGCTCAAATTTAACCAGGAGACTCCAAATTTCGTTTTCTCACATAAACTTGATCGTAAATCACTCTAATCCACGATAGGTTACAGTACCTGCAATTTGGGGAGGTTAGGTTAGGTTACGTTGGTTAGGTTAGGTTAGGTTAGGTTAGGTTAGGTTAGGCTCAAATTTAACCAGGAGACTCCAAATTTCGTTTTCTCACATAAACTTGATCGTAAATCACTCTAATCCACGATAGGTTACAGTACCTGCAATTTGGGGAGGTTAGGTTAGGTTACGTTGGTTAGGTTAGGTTAGGTTAGGTTAGGTTAGGTTAGGCTCAAATTTAACCAGCAGACTCAAAATTTCGTTTTCTCACATAACCTTGATCGTAAATCACTCTAATCCACGATAGGTTACAGTACCTGCAATTTGGGGAGGTTAGGTTAGGTTACGTTGGTTAGGTTAGGTTAGGTTAGGTTAGGTTAGGCTCAAATTTAACCAGGAGACTCCAAATTTCGTTTTCTCACATAAACTTGATCGTAAATCACTCTAATCCACGATAGGTTACAGTACCTGCAATTTGGGGAGGTTAGGTTAGGTTACGTTGGTTAGGTTAGGTTAGGTTAGGTTAGGTTAGGTTAGGCTCAAATTTAACCAGGAGACTCCAAATTTCGTTTTCTCACATAAACTTGATCGTAAATCACTCTAATCCACGATAGGTTACAGTACCTGCAATTTGGGGAGGTTAGGTTAGGTTACGTTGGTTAGGTTAGGTTAGGTTAGGTTAGGTTAGGTTAGGCTCAAATTTAACCAGGAGACTCCAAATTTCGTTTTCTCACATAAACTTGATCGTAAATCACTCTAATCCACGATAGGTTACAGTACCTGCAATTTGGGGAGGTTAGGTTAGGTTACGTTGGTTAGGTTAGGTTAGGTTAGGTTAGGTTAGGTTAGGCTCAAATTTAACCAGGAGACTCCAAATTTCGTTTTCTCACATAAACTTGATCGTAAATCACTCTAATCCACGATAGGTTACAGTACCTGCAATTTGGGGAGGTTAGGTTAGGTTACGTTGGTTAGGTTAGGTTAGGTTAGGTTAGGTTAGGTTAGGCTCAAATTTAACCAGGAGACTCCAAATTTCGTTTTCTCACATAAACTTGATCGTAAATCACTCTAATCCACGATAGGTTACAGTACCTGCAATTTGGGGAGGTTAGGTTAGGTTACGTTGGTTAGGTTAGGTTAGGTTAGGTTAGGTTAGGTTAGGTTAGGTTAGGCTCAAATTTAACCAGGAGACTCCAAATTTCGTTTTCTCACATAAACTTGATCGTAAATCACTCTACTCCACGATAGGTTACAGTACCTGCAATTTGGGGAGGTTAGGTTAGGTTACGTTGGTTAGGTTAGGTTAGGTTAGGTTAGGTTAGGTTAGGCTCAAATTTAACCAGGAGACTCCAAATTTCGTTTTCTCACATAAACTTGATCGTAAATCACTCTAATCCACGATAGGTTACAGTACCTGCAATTTGGGGAGGTTAGGTTAGGTTACGTTGGTTAGGTTAGGTTAGGTTAGGTTAGGTTAGGTTAGGCTCAAATTTAACCAGGAGACTCCAAATTTCGTTTTCTCACATAAACTTGATCGTAAATCACTCTAATCCACGATAGGTTACAGTACCTGCAATTTGGGGAGGTTAGGTTAGGTTACGTTGGTTAGGTTAGGTTAGGTTAGGTTAGGTTAGGTTAGGCTCAAATTTAACCAGGAGACTCCAAATTTCGTCTTCTCACATAAACTTGATCGTAAATCACTCTAATCCACGATAGGTTACAGTACCTGCAATTTGGGGAGGTTAGGTTAGGTTACGTTGGTTAGGTTAGGTTAGGTTAGGTTAGGTTAGGTTAGGCTCAAATTTAACCAGGAGACTCCAAATTTCGTTTTCTCACATAAACTTGATCGTAAATCACTCTAATCCACGATAGGTTACAGTACCTGCAATTTGGGGAGGTTAGGTTAGGTTACGTTGGTTAGGTTAGGTTAGGTTAGGTTAGGTTAGGTTAGATTCGGCTCAAATTTAACCAGGAGACTCCAAATTTCGTTTTCTCACATAAACTTGATCGTAAATCACTCTAATCCACGATAGGTTACAGTACCTGCAATTTGGGGAGGTTAGGTTAGGTTACGTTGGTTAGGTTAGGTTAGGTTAGGTTAGGTTAGGTTAGGTTAGGTTAGGTTAGGCTCAAATTTAACCAGGAGACTCCAAATTTCGTTTTCTCACATAAACTTGATCGTAAATCACTCTAATCCACGATAGGTTACAGTACCTGCAATTTGGGGAGGTTAGGTTAGGTTACGTTGGTTAGGTTAGGTTAGGTTAGGTTAGGTTAGGCTCAAATTTAACCAGGAGACTCCAAATTTCGTTTTCTCACATAAACTTGATCGTAAATCACTCTAATCCACGATAGGTTACAGTACCTGCAATTTGGGGAGGTTAGGTTAGGTTACGTTGGTTAGGTTAGGTTAGGTTAGGTTAGGTTAGGTTAGGCTCAAATTTAACCAGGAGACTCCAAATTTCGTTTTCTCACATAAACTTGATCGTAAATCACTCTAATCCACGATAGGTTACAGTACCTGCAATTTGGGGAGGTTAGGTTAGGTTACGTTGGTTAGGTTAGGTTAGGTTAGGTTAGGCTCAAATTTAACCAGGAGACTCCAAATTTCGTTTTCTCACATAAACTTGATCGTAAATCACTCTAATCCACGATAGGTTACAGTACCTGCAATTTGGGGAGGTTAGGTTAGGTTACGTTGGTTAGGTTAGGTTAGGTTAGGTTAGGTTAGGTTAGGCTCAAATTTAACCAGGAGACTCCAAATTTCGTTTTCTCACATAAACTTGATCGTAAATCACTCTAATCCACGATAGGTTACAGTACCTGCAATTTGGGGAGGTTAGGTTAGGTTACGTTGGTTAGGTTAGGTTAGGTTAGGTTAGGTTAGGTTAGGCTCAAATTTAACCAGGAGACTCCAAATTTCGTTTTCTCACATAAACTTGATCGTAAATCACTCTAATCCACGATAGGTTACAGTACCTGCAATTTGGGGAGGTTAGGTTAGGTTACGTTGGTTAGGTTAGGTTAGGTTAGGTTAGGTTAGGTTAGGCTCAAATTTAACCAGGAGACTCCAAATTTCGTTTTCTCACATAAACTTGATCGTAAATCACTCTAATCCACGATAGGTTACAGTACCTGCAATTTGGGGAGGTTAGGTTAGGTTACGTTGGTTAGGTTAGGTTAGGTTAGGTTAGGTTAGGTTAGGCTCAAATTTAACCAGGAGACTCCAAATTTCGTTTTCTCACATAAACTTGATCGTAAATCACTCTAATCCACAATAGGTTACAGTACCTGCAATTTGGGGAGGTTAGGTTAGGTTACGTTGGTTAGGTTAGGTTAGGTTAGGTTAGGTTAGGTTAGGTTAGGCTCAAATTTAACCAGGAGACTCCAAATTTCGTTTTCTCACATAAACTTGATCGTAAATCACTCTAATCCACGATAGGTTACAGTACCTGCAATTTGGGGAGGTTAGGTTAGGTTACGTTGGTTAGGTTAGGTTAGGTTAGGTTAGGTTAGGTTAGGCTCAAATTTAACCAGGAGACTCCAAATTTCGTTTTCTCACATAAACTTGATCGTAAATCACTCTAATCCACGATAGGTTACAGTACCTGCAATTTGGGGAGGTTAGGTTAGGTTACGTTGGTTAGGTTAGGTTAGGTTAGGTTAGGTTAGGTTAGGCTCAAATTTAACCAGGAGACTCCAAATTTCGTTTTCTCACATAAACTTGATCGTAAATCACTCTAATCCACGATAGGTTACAGTACCTGCAATTTGGGGAGGTTAGGTTAGGTTACGTTGGTTAGGTTAGGTTAGGTTAGGTTAGGTTAGGTTAGGTTAGGTTAGGCTCAAATTTAACCAGGAGACTCCAAATTTCGTTTTCTCACATAAACTTGATCGTAAATCACTCTAATCCACGATAGGTTACAGTACCTGCAATTTGGGGAGGTTAGGTTAGGTTACGTTGGTTAGGTTAGGTTAGGTTAGGTTAGGTTAGGTTAGGCTCAAATTTAACCAGGAGACTCCAAATTTCGTTTTCTCACATAAACTTGATCGTAAATCACTCTAATCCACGATAGGTTACAGTACCTGCAATTTGGGGAGGTTAGGTTAGGTTACGTTGGTTAGGTTAGGTTAGGTTAGGTTAGGTTAGGTTAGGTTAGGTTAGGCTCAAATTTAACCAGGAGACTCCAAATTTCGTTTTCTCACATAAACTTGATCGTAAATCACTCTAATCCACGATAGGTTACAGTACCTGCAATTTGGGGAGGTTAGGTTAGGTTACGTTGGTTAGGTTAGGTTAGGTTAGGTTAGGTTAGGTTAGGCTCAAATTTAACCAGGAGACTCCAAATTTCGTTTTCTCACATAAACTTGATCGTAAATCACTCTAATCCACGATAGGTTACAGTACCTGCAATTTGGGGAGGTTAGGTTAGGTTACGTTGGTTAGGTTAGGTTAGGTTAGGTTAGGTTAGGTTAGGCTCAAATTTAACCAGGAGACTCCAAATTTCGTTTTCTCACATAAACTTGATCGTAAATCACTCTAATCCACGATAGGTTACAGTACCTGCAATTTGGGGAGGTTAGGTTAGGTTACGTTGGTTAGGTTAGGTTAGGTTAGGTTAGGTTAGGTTAGGCTCAAATTTAACCAGGAGACTCCAAATTTCGTTTTCGCACATAAACTTGATCGTAAATCACTCTAATCCACGATAGGTTACAGTACCTGCAATTTGGGGAGGTTAGGTTAGGTTACGTTGGTTAGGTTAGGTTAGGTTAGGTTAGGTTAGGTTAGGTTAGACTCAAATTTAACCAGGAGACTCCAAATTTCGTTTTCTCACATAAACTTGATCGTAAATCACTCTAATCCACGATAGGTTACAGTACCTGCAATTTGGGGAGGTTAGGTTAGGTTACGTTGGTTAGGTTAGGTTAGGTTAGGTTAGGTTAGGTTAGGCTCAAATTTAACCAGGAGACTCCAAATTTCGTTTTCTCACATAAACTTGATCGTAAATCACTCTAATCCACGATAGGTTACAGTACCTGCAATTTGGGGAGGTTAGGTTAGGTTACGTTGGTTAGGTTAGGTTAGGTTAGGTTAGGTTAGGTTAGGCTCAAATTTAACCAGGAGACTCCAAATTTCGTTTTCTCACATAAACTTGATCGTAAATCACTCTAATCCACGATAGGTTACAGTACCTGCAATTTGGGGAGGTTAGGTTAGGTTACGTTGGTTAGGTTAGGTTAGGTTAGGTTAGGTTAGGCTCAAATTTAACCAGGAGACTCCAAATTTCGTTTTCTCACATAAACTTGATCGTAAATCACTCTAATCCACGATAGGTTACAGTACCTGCAATTTGGGGAGGTTAGGTTAGGTTACGTTGGTTAGGTTAGGTTAGGTTAGGTTAGGTTAGGTTAGGCTCAAATTTAACCAGGAGACTCCAAATTTCGTTTTCTCACATAAACTTGATCGTAAATCACTCTAATCCACGATAGGTTACAGTACCTGCAATTAGGGGAGGTTAGGTTAGGTTACGTTGGTTAGGTTAGGTTAGGTTAGGTTAGGTTAGGTTAGGTTAGGCTCAAATTTAACCAGGAGACTCCAAATTTCGTTTTCTCACATAAACTTGATCGTAAATCACTCTAATCCACGATAGGTTACAGTACCTGCAATTTGGGGAGGTTAGGTTAGGTTACGTTGGTTAGGTTAGGTTAGGTTAGGTTAGGTTAGGTTAGGCTCAAATTTAACCAGGAGACTCCAAATTTCGTTTTCTCACATAAACTTGATCGTAAATCACTCTAATCCACGATAGGTTACAGTACCTGCAATTTGGGGAGGTTAGGTTAGGTTACGTTGGTTAGGTTAGGTTAGGTTAGGTTAGGTTAGGTTAGGCTCAAATTTAACCAGGAGACTCCAAATTTCGTTTTCTCACATAAACTTGATCGTAAATCACTCTAATCCACGATAGGTTACAGTACCTGCAATTTGGGGAGGTTAGGTTAGGTTACGTTGGTTAGGTTAGGTTAGGTTAGGTTAGGTTAGGTTAGGCTCAAATTTAACCAGGAGACTCCAAATTTCGTTTTCTCACATAAACTTGATCGTAAATCACTCTAATCCACGATAGGTTACAGTACCTGCAATTTGCGGAGGTTAGGTTAGGTTACGTTGGTTAGGTTAGGTTAGGTTAGGTTAGGTTAGGCTCAAATTTAACCAGGAGACTCCAAATTTCGTTTTCTCACATAAACTTGATCGTAAATCACTCTAATCCACGATAGGTTACAGTACCTGCAATTTGGGGAGGTTAGGTTAGGTTACGTTGGTTAGGTTAGGTTAGGTTAGGTTAGGTTAGGTTAGGCTCAAATTTAACCAGGAGACTCCAAATTTCGTTTTCTCACATAAACTTGATCGTAAATCACTCTAATCCACGATAGGTTACAGTACCTGCAATTTGGGGAGGTTAGGTTAGGTTACGTTGGTTAGGTTAGGTTAGGTTAGGTTAGGTTAGGTTAGGCTCAAATTTAACCAGGAGACTCCAAATTTCGTTTTCTCACATAAACTTGATCGTAAATCACTCTAATCCACGATAGGTTACAGTACCTGCAATTTGGGGAGGTTAGGTTAGGTTACGTTGGTTAGGTTAGGTTAGGTTAGGCTCAAATTTAACCAGGAGACTCCAAATTTCGTTTTCTCACATAAACTTGATCGTAAATCACTCTAATCCACGATAGGTTACAGTACCTGCAATTTGGGGAGGTTAGGTTAGGTTACGTTGGTTAGGTTAGGTTAGGTTAGGCTCAAATTTAACCAGGAGACTCCAAATTTCGTTTTCTCACATAAACTTGATCGTAAATCACTCTAATCCACGATAGGTTACAGTACCTGCAATTTGGGGAGGTTAGGTTAGGTTACGTTGGTTAGGTTAGGTTAGGTTAGGTTAGGTTAGGTTAGGCTCAAATTTAACCAGGAGACTCCAAATTTCGTTTTCTCACATAAACTTGATCGTAAATCACTCTAATCCACGATAGGTTACAGTACCTGCAATTTGGGGAGGTTAGGTTAGGTTACGTTGGTTAGGTTAGGTTAGGTTAGGTTAGGTTAGGTTAGGTTAGGTTAGGCTCAAATTTAACCAGGAGACTCCAAATTTCGTTTTCTCACATAAACTTGATCGTAAATCACTCTAATCCACGATAGGTTACAGTACCTGCAATTTGGGGAGGTTAGGTTAGGTTACGTTGGTTAGGTTAGGTTAGGTTAGGTTAGGTTAGGTTAGGCTCAAATTTAACCAGGAGACTCCAAATTTCGTTTTCTCACATAAACTTGATCGTAAATCACTCTAATCCACGATAGGTTACAGTACCTGCAATTTGGGGAGGTTAGGTTAGGTTACGTTGGTTAGGTTAGGTTAGGTTAGGTTAGGTTAGGCTCAAATTTAACCAGGAGACTCCAAATTTCGTTTTCTCACATAAACTTGATCGTAAATCACTCTAATCCACGATAGGTTACAGTACCTGCAATTTGGGGAGGTTAGGTTAGGTTACGTTGGTTAGGTTAGGTTAGGTTAGGTTAGGTTAGGTTAGGCTCAAATTTAACCAGGAGACTCCAAATTTCGTTTTCTCACATAAACTTGATCGTAAATCACTCTAATCCACGATAGGTTACAGTACCTGCAATTTGGGGAGGTTAGGTTAGGTTACGTTGGTTAGGTTAGGTTAGGTTAGGTTAGGTTAGGTTAGGCTCAAATTTAACCAGGAGACTCCAAATTTCGTTTTCTCACATAAACTTGATCGTAAATCACTCTAATCCACGATAGGTTACAGTACCTGCAATTTGGGGAGGTTAGGTTAGGTTACGTTGGTTAGGTTAGGTTAGGTTAGGTTAGGTTAGGCTCAAATTTAACCAGGAGACTCCAAATTTCGTTTTCTCACATAAACTTGATCGTAAATCACTCTAATCCACGATAGGTTACAGTACCTGCAATTTGGGGAGGTTAGGTTAGGTTACGTTGGTTAGGTTAGGTTAGGTTAGGTTAGGTTAGGTTAGGCTCAAATTTAACCAGGAGACTCCAAATTTCGTTTTCTCACATAAACTTGATCGTAAATCACTCTAATCCACGATAGGTTACAGTACCTGCAATTTGGGGAGGTTAGGTTAGGTTACGTTGGTTAGGTTAGGTTAGGTTAGGTTAGGTTAGGTTAGGTTAGGCTCAAATTTAACCAGGAGACTCCAAATTTCGTTTTCTCACATAAACTTGATCGTAAATCACTCTAATCCACGATAGGTTACAGTACCTGCAATTTGGGGAGGTTAGGTTAGGTTACGTTGGTTAGGTTAGGTTAGGTTAGGTTAGGTTAGGTTAGGCTCAAATTTAACCAGGAGACTCCAAATTTCGTTTTCTCACATAAACTTGATCGTAAATCACTCTAATCCACGATAGGTTACAGTACCTGCAATTTGGGGAGGTTAGGTTAGGTTACGTTGGTTAGGTTAGGTTAGGTTAGGTTAGGTTAGGTTAGGTTATGCTCAAATTTAACCAGGAGACTCCAAATTTCGTTTTCTCACATAAACTTGATCGTAAATCACTCTAATCCACGATAGGTTACAGTACCTGCAATTTGGGGAGGTTAGGTTAGGTTACGTTGGTTAGGTTAGGTTAGGTTAGGTTAGGTTAGGCTCAAATTTAACCAGGAGACTCCAAATTTCGTTTTCTCACATAAACTTGATCGTAAATCACTCTAATCCACGATAGGTTACAGTACCTGCAATTTGGGGAGGTTAGGTTAGGTTACGTTGGTTAGGTTAGGTTAGGTTAGGTTAGGTTAGGTTAGGCTCAAATTTAACCAGGAGACTCCAAATTTCGTTTTCTCACATAAACTTGATCGTAAATCACTCTAATCCACGATAGGTTACAGTACCTGCAATTTGGGGAGGTTAGGTTAGGTTACGTTGGTTAGGTTAGGTTAGGTTAGGTTAGGTTAGGCTCAAATTTAACCAGGAGACTCCAAATTTCGTTTTCTCACATAAACTTGATCGTAAATCACTCTAATCCACGATAGGTTACAGTACCTGCAATTTGGGGAGGTTAGGTTAGGTTACGTTGGTTAGGTTAGGTTAGGTTAGGTTAGGTTAGGCTCAAATTTAACCAGGAGACTCCAAATTTCGTTTTCTCACATAAACTTGATCGTAAATCACTCTAATCCACGATAGGTTACAGTACCTGCAATTTGGGGAGGTTAGGTTAGGTTACGTTGGTTAGGTTAGGTTAGGTTAGGTTAGGTTAGGTTAGGCTCAAATTTAACCAGGAGACTCCAAATTTCGTTTTCTCACATAAACTTGATCGTAAATCACTCTAATCCACGATAGGTTACAGTACCTGCAATTTGGGGAGGTTAGGTTAGGTTACGTTGGTTAGGTTAGGTTAGGTTAGGTTAGGTTAGGTTAGGCTCAAATTTAACCAGGAGACTCCAAATTTCGTTTTCTCACATAAACTTGATCGTAAATCACTCTAATCCACGATAGGTTACAGTACCTGCAATTTGGGGAGGTTAGGTTAGGTTACGTTGGTTAGGTTAGGTTAGGTTAGGTTAGGTTAGGTTAGGTTAGGCTCAAATTTAACCAGGAGACTCCAAATTTCGTTTTCTCACATAAACTTGATCGTAAATCACTCTAATCCACGATAGGTTACAGTACCTGCAATTTGGGGAGGTTAGGTTAGGTTACGTTGGTTAGGTTAGGTTAGGTTAGGTTAGGTTAGGCTCAAATTTAACCAGGAGACTCCAAATTTCGTTTTCTCACATAAACTTGATCGTAAATCACTCTAATCCACGATAGGTTACAGTACCTGCAATTTGGGGAGCTTAGGTTAGGTTACGTTGGTTAGGTTAGGTTAGGTTAGGTTAGGTTAGGTTAGGCTCAAATTTAACCAGGAGACTCCAAATTTCGTTTTCTCACATAAACTTGATCGTAAATCACTCTAATCCACGATAGGTTACAGTACCTGCAATTTGGGGAGGTTAGGTTAGGTTACGTTGGTTAGGTTAGGTTAGGTTAGGCTCAAATTTAACCAGGAGACTCCAAATTTCGTTTTCTCACATAAACTTGATCGTAAATCACTCTAATCCACGATAGGTTACAGTACCTGCAATTTGGGGAGGTTAGGTTAGGTTACGTTGGTTAGGTTAGGTTAGGTTAGGTTAGGTTAGGTTAGGCTCAAATTTAACCAGGAGACTCCAAATTTCGTTTTCTCACATAAACTTGATCGTAAATCACTCTAATCCACGATAGGTTACAGTACCTGCAATTTGGGGAGGTTAGGTTAGGTTACGTTGGTTAGGTTAGGTTAGGTTAGGTTAGGTTAGGTTAGGCTCAAATTTAACCAGGAGACTCCAAATTTCGTTTTCTCACATAAACTTGATCGTAAATCACTCTAATCCACGATAGGTTACAGTACCTGCAATTTGGGGAGGTTAGGTTAGGTTACGTTGGTTAGGTTAGGTTAGGTTAGGTTAGGTTAGGTTAGGTTAGGCTCAAATTTAACCAGGAGACTCCAAATTTCGTTTTCTCACATAAACTTGATCGTAAATCACTCTAATCCACGATAGGTTACAGTACCTGCAATTTGGGGAGGTTAGGTTAGGTTACGTTGGTTAGGTTAGGTTAGGTTAGGTTAGGTTAGGTTAGGCTCAAATTTAACCAGGAGACTCCAAATTTCGTTTTCTCACATAAACTTGATCGTAAATCACTCTAATCCACGATAGGTTACAGTACCTGCAATTTGGGGAGGTTAGGTTAGGTTACGTTGGTTAGGTTAGGTTAGGTTAGGTTAGGTTAGGTTAGGCTCAAATTTAACCAGGAGACTCCAAATTTCGTTTTCTCACATAAACTTGATCGTAAATCACTCTAATCCACGATAGGTTACAGTACCTGCAATTTGGGGAGGTTAGGTTAGGTTACGTTGGTTAGGTTAGGTTAGGTTAGGTTAGGTTAGGTTAGGCTCAAATTTAACCAGGAGACTCCAAATTTCGTTTTCTCACATAAACTTGATCGTAAATCACTCTAATCCACGATAGGTTACAGTACCTGCAATTTGGGGAGGTTAGGTTAGGTTACGTTGGTTAGGTTAGGTTAGGTTAGGTTAGGTTAGGTTAGGCTCAAATTTAACCAGGAGACTCCAAATTTCGTTTTCTCACATAAACTTGATCGTAAATCACTCTAATCCACGATAGGTTACAGTACCTGCAATTTGGGGAGGTTAGGTTAGGTTACGTTGGTTAGGTTAGGTTAGGTTAGGTTAGGTTAGGTTAGGCTCAAATTTAACCAGGAGACTCCAAATTTCGTTTTCTCACATAAACTTGATCGTAAATCACTCTAATCCACGATAGGTTACAGTACCTGCAATTTGGGGAGGTTAGGTTAGGTTACGTTGGTTAGGTTAGGTTAGGTTAGGTTAGGTTAGGTTAGGCTCAAATTTAACCAGGAGACTCCAAATTTCGTTTTCTCACATAAACTTGATCGTAAATCACTCTAATCCACGATAGGTTACAGTACCTGCAATTTGGGGAGGTTAGGTTAGGTTACGTTGGTTAGGTTAGGTTAGGTTAGGTTAGGTTAGGTTAGGCTCAAATTTAACCAGGAGACTCCAAATTTCGTTTTCTCACATAAACTTGATCGTAAATCACTCTAATCCACGATAGGTTACAGTACCTGCAATTTGGGGAGGTTAGGTTAGGTTACGTTGGTTAGGTTAGGTTAGGTTAGGTTAGGTTAGGTTAGGCTCAAATTTAACCAGGAGACTCCAAATTTCGTTTTCTCACATAAACTTGATCGTAAATCACTCTAATCCACGATAGGTTACAGTACCTGCAATTTGGGGAGGTTAGGTTAGGTTACGTTGGTTAGGTTAGGTTAGGTTAGGTTAGGTTAGGTTAGGTTAGGCTCAAATTTAACCAGGAGACTCCAAATTTCGTTTTCTCACATAAACTTGATCGTAAATCACTCTAATCCACGATAGGTTACAGTACCTGCAATTTGGGGAGGTTAGGTTAGGTTACGTTGGTTAGGTTAGGTTAGGTTAGGTTAGGTTAGGTTAGGCTCAAATTTAACCAGGAGACTCCAAATTTCGTTTTCTCACATAAACTTGATCGTAAATCACTCTAATCCACGATAGGTTACAGTACCTGCAATTTGGGGAGGTTAGGTTAGGTTACGTTGGTTAGGTTAGGTTAGGTTAGGTTAGGTTAGGTTAGGTTAGGTTAGGTTAGGCTCAAATTTAACCAGGAGACTCCAAATTTCGTTTTCTCACATAAACTTGATCGTAAATCACTCTAATCCACGATAGGTTACAGTACCTGCAATTTGGGGAGGTTAGGTTAGGTTACGTTGGGTAGGTTAGGTTAGGTTAGGTTAGGTTAGGTTAGGTTAGGCTCAAATTTAACCAGGAGACTCCAAATTTCGTTTTCTCACATAAACTTGATCGTAAATCACTCTAATCCACGATAGGTTACAGTACCTGCAATTTGGGGAGGTTAGGTTAGGTTACGTTGGTTAGGTTAGGTTAGGTTAGGTTAGGTTAGGTTAGGCTCAAATTTAACCAGGAGACTCCAAATTTCGTTTTCTCACATAAACTTGATCGTAAATCACTCTAATCCACGATAGGTTACAGTACCTGCAATTTGGGGAGGTTAGGTTAGGTTACGTTGGTTAGGTTAGGTTAGGTTAGGTTAGGTTAGGTTAGGTTAGGCTCAAATTTAACCAGGAGACTCCAAATTTCGTTTTCTCACATAAACTTGATCGTAAATCACTCTAATCCACGATAGGTTACAGTACCTGCAATTTGGGGAGGTTAGGTTAGGTTACGTTGGTTAGGTTAGGTTAGGTTAGGTTAGGTTAGGTTAGGCTCAAATTTAACCAGGAGACTCCAAATTTCGTTTTCTCACATAAACTTGATCGTAAATCACTCTAATCCACGATAGGTTACAGTACCTGCAATTTGGGGAGGTTAGGTTAGGTTACGTTGGTTAGGTTAGGTTAGGTTAGGTTAGGTTAGGTTAGGCTCAAATTTAACCAGGAGACTCCAAATTTCGTTTTCTCACATAAACTTGATCGTAAATCACTCTAATCCACGATAGGTTACAGTACCTGCAATTTGGGGAGGTTAGGTTAGGTTACGTTGGTTAGGTTAGGTTAGGTTAGGTTAGGTTAGGTTAGGCTCAAATTTAACCAGGAGACTCCAAATTTCGTTTTCTCACATAAACTTGATCGTAAATCACTCTAATCCACGATAGGTTACAGTACCTGCAATTTGGGGAGGTTAGGTTAGGTTACGTTGGTTAGGTTAGGTTAGGTTAGGTTAGGTTAGGTTAGGTTAGGCTCAAATTTAACCAGGAGACTCCAAATTTCGTTTTCTCACATAAACTTGATCGTAAATCACTCTAATCCACGATAGGTTACAGTACCTGCAATTTGGGGAGGTTAGGTTAGGTTACGTTGGTTAGGTTAGGTTAGGTTAGGTTAGGTTAGGTTAGGTTAGGTTAGGCTCAAATTTAACCAGGAGACTCCAAATTTCGTTTTCTCACATAAACTTGATCGTAAATCACTCTAATCCACGATAGGTTACAGTACCTGCAATTTGGGGAGGTTAGGTTAGGTTACGTTGGTTAGGTTAGGTTAGGTTAGGTTAGGTTAGGTTAGGCTCAAATTTAACCAGGAGACTCCAAATTTCGTTTTCTCACATAAACTTGATCGTAAATCACTCTAATCCACGATAGGTTACAGTACCTGCAATTTGGGGAGGTTAGGTTAGGTTACGTTGGTTAGGTTAGGTTAGGTTAGGTTAGGTTAGGTTAGGTTAGGTTAGGCTCAAATTTAACCAGGAGACTCCAAATTTCGTTTTCTCACATAAACTTGATCGTAAATCACTCTAATCCACGATAGGTTACAGTACCTGCAATTTGGGGAGGTTAGGTTAGGTTACGTTGGTTAGGTTAGGTTAGGTTAGGTTAGGTTAGGTTAGGCTCAAATTTAACCAGGAGACTCCAAATTTCGTTTTCTCACATAAACTTGATCGTAAATCACTCTAATCCACGATAGGTTACAGTACCTGCAATTTGGGGAGGTTAGGTTAGGTTACGTTGGTTAGGTTAGGTTAGGTTAGGTTAGGTTAGGTTAGGTTAGGTTAGGTTAGGCTCAAATTTAACCAGGAGACTCCAAATTTCGTTTTCTCACATAAACTTGATCGTAAATCACTCTAATCCACGATAGGTTACAGTACCTGCAATTTGGGGAGGTTAGGTTACGTTGGTTAGGTTAGGTTAGGTTAGGTTAGGTTAGGTTAGGTTAGGTTAGGCTCAAATTTAACCAGGAGACTCCAAATTTCGTTTTCTCACATAAACTTGATCGTAAATCACTCTAATCCACGATAGGTTACAGTACCTGCAATTTGGGGAGGTTAGGTTAGGTTACGTTGGTTAGGTTAGGTTAGGTTAGGTTAGGTTAGGTTAGGTTAGGCTCAAATTTAAC
The DNA here is from genome assembly GCF_042767895.1 of Penaeus vannamei. Lineage (NCBI taxonomy): Eukaryota > Metazoa > Arthropoda > Malacostraca > Decapoda > Penaeidae > Penaeus > Penaeus vannamei. Next base: position 945,447 of record NC_091592.1, on the reverse strand, counting down.
CAGGAGACTCCAAATTTCGTTTTCTCACATAAACTTGATCGTAAATCACTCTAATCCACGATAGGTTACAGTACCTGCAATTTGGGGAGGTTAGGTTAGGTTACGTTGGTTAGGTTAGGTTAGGTTAGGTTAGGTTAGGTTAGGCTCAAATTTAACCAGGAGACTCCAAATTTCGTTTTCTCACATAAACTTGATCGTAAATCACTCTAATCCACGATAGGTTACAGTACCTGCAATTTGGGGAGGTTAGGTTAGGTTACGTTGGTTAGGTTAGGTTAGGTTAGGTTAGGTTAGGTTAGGCTCAAATTTAACCAGGAGACTCCAAATTTCGTTTTCTCACATAAACTTGATCGTAAATCACTCTAATCCACGATAGGTTACAGTACCTGCAATTTGGGGAGGTTAGGTTAGGTTACGTTGGTTAGGTTAGGTTAGGTTAGGTTAGGTTAGGTTAGGCTCAAATTTAACCAGGAGACTCCAAATTTCGTTTTCTCACATAAACTTGATCGTAAATCACTCTAATCCACGATAGGTTACAGTACCTGCAATTTGGGGAGGTTAGGTTAGGTTACGTTGGTTAGGTTAGGTTAGGTTAGGTTAGGTTAGGTTAGGTTAGGTTAGGCTCAAATTTAACCAGGAGACTCCAAATTTCGTTTTCTCACATAAACTTGATCGTAAATCACTCTAATCCACGATAGGTTACAGTACCTGCAATTTGGGGAGGTTAGGTTAGGTTACGTTGGTTAGGTTAGGTTAGGTTAGGTTAGGTTAGGTTAGGTTAGGCTCAAATTTAACCAGGAGACTCCAAATTTCGTTTTCTCACATAAACTTGATCGTAAATCACTCTAATCCACGATAGGTTACAGTACCTGCAATTTGGGGAGGTTAGGTTAGGTTACGTTGGTTAGGTTAGGTTAGGTTAGGTTAGGTTAGGTTAGGTTAGGTTAGGCTCAAATTTAACCAGGAGACTCCAAATTTCGTTTTCTCACATAAACTTGATCGTAAATCACTCTAATCCACGATAGGTTACAGTACCTGCAATTTGGGGAGGTTAGGTTAGGTTACGTTGGTTAGGTTAGGTTAGGTTAGGTTAGGTTAGGTTAGGCTCAAATTTAACCAGGAGACTCCAAATTTCGTTTTCTCACATAAACTTGATCGTAAATCACTCTAATCCACGATAGGTTACAGTACCTGCAATTTGGGGAGGTTAGGTTAGGTTACGTTGGTTAGGTTAGGTTAGGTTAGGTTAGGTTAGGTTAGGCTCAAATTTAACCAGGAGACTCCAAATTTCGTTTTCTCACATAAACTTGATCGTAAATCACTCTAATCCACGATAGGTTACAGTACCTGCAATTTGGGGAGGTTAGGTTAGGTTACGTTGGTTAGGTTAGGTTAGGTTAGGTTAGGTTAGGTTAGGTTAGGCTCAAATTTAACCAGGAGACTCCAAATTTCGTTTTCTCACATAAACTTGATCGTAAATCACTCTAATCCACGATAGGTTACAGTACCTGCAATTTGGGGAGGTTAGGTTAGGTTACGTTGGTTAGGTTAGGTTAGGTTAGGTTAGGTTAGGTTAGGCTCAAATTTAACCAGGAGACTCCAAATTTCGTTTTCTCACATAAACTTGATCGTAAATCACTCTAATCCACGATAGGTTACAGTACCTGCAATTTGGGGAGGTTAGGTTAGGTTACGTTGGTTAGGTTAGGTTAGGTTAGGTTAGGTTAGGTTAGGCTCAAATTTAACCAGGAGACTCCAAATTTCGTTTTCTCACATAAACTTGATCGTAAATCACTCTAATCCACGATAGGTTACAGTACCTGCAATTTGGGGAGGTTAGGTTAGGTTACGTTGGTTAGGTTAGGTTAGGTTAGGTTAGGTTAGGTTAGGTTAGGTTAGGTTAGGCTCAAATTTAACCAGGAGACTCCAAATTTCGTTTTCTCACATAAACTTGATCGTAAATCACTCTAATCCACGATAGGTTACAGTACCTGCAATTTGGGGAGGTTAGGTTAGGTTACGTTGGTTAGGTTAGGTTAGGTTAGGTTAGGTTAGGTTAGGCTCAAATTTAACCAGGAGACTCCAAATTTCGTTTTCTCACATAAACTTGATCGTAAATCACTCTAATCCACGATAGGTTACAGTACCTGCAATTTGGGGAGGTTAGGTTAGGTTACGTTGGTTAGGTTAGGTTAGGTTAGGTTAGGTTAGGTTAGGTTAGGCTCAAATTTAACCAGGAGACTCCAAATTTCGTTTTCTCACATAAACTTGATCGTAAATCACTCTAATCCACGATAGGTTACAGTACCTGCAATTTGGGGAGGTTAGGTTAGGTTACGTTGGTTAGGTTAGGTTAGGTTAGGTTAGGTTAGGCTCAAATTTAACCAGGAGACTCCAAATTTCGTTTTCTCACATAAACTTGATCGTAAATCACTCTAATCCACGATAGGTTACAGTACCTGCAATTTGGGGAGGTTAGGTTAGGTTACGTTGGTTAGGTTAGGTTAGGTTAGGTTAGGTTAGGTTAGGTTAGGCTCAAATTTAACCAGGAGACTCCAAATTTCGTTTTCTCACATAAACTTGATCGTAAATCACTCTAATCCACGATAGGTTACAGTACCTGCAATTTGGGGAGGTTAGGTTAGGTTACGTTGGTTAGGTTAGGTTAGGTTAGGTTAGGTTAGGCTCAAATTTAACCAGGAGACTCCAAATTTCGTTTTCTCACATAAACTTGATCGTAAATCACTCTAATCCACGATAGGTTACAGTACCTGCAATTTGGGGAGGTTAGGTTAGGTTACGTTGGTTAGGTTAGGTTAGGTTAGGTTAGGTTAGGTTAGGCTCAAATTTAACCAGGAGACTCCAAATTTCGTTTTCTCACATAAACTTGATCGTAAATCACTCTAATCCACGATAGGTTACAGTACCTGCAATTTGGGGAGGTTAGGTTAGGTTACGTTGGTTAGGTTAGGTTAGGTTAGGTTAGGTTAGGTTAGGCTCAAATTTAACCAGGAGACTCCAAATTTCGTTTTCTCACATAAACTTGATCGTAAATCACTCTAATCCACGATAGGTTACAGTACCTGCAATTTGGGGAGGTTAGGTTAGGTTACGTTGGTTAGGTTAGGTTAGGTTAGGTTAGGTTAGGTTAGGTTAGGTTAGGCTCAAATTTAACCAGGAGACTCCAAATTTCGTTTTCTCACATAAACTTGATCGTAAATCACTCTAATCCACGATAGGTTACAGTACCTGCAATTTGGGGAGGTTAGGTTAGGTTACGTTGGTTAGGTTAGGTTAGGTTAGGTTAGGTTAGGTTAGGCTCAAATTTAACCAGGAGACTCCAAATTTCGTTTTCTCACATAAACTTGATCGTAAATCACTCTAATCCACGATAGGTTACAGTACCTGCAATTTGGGGA
>NC_091592.1:896453-941528 GCF_042767895.1 Penaeus vannamei | reverse complement strand
AAGTTTATGTGAGAAAACGAAATTTGGAGTCTCCTGGTTAAATTTGAGCCTAACCTAACCTAACCTAACCTAACCTAACCGAACCAAACCTAACCAACGTAACCTAACCTAACCTCCCCAAATTGCAGGTACTGTAACCTATCGTGGATTAGAGTGATTTACGATCAAGTTTATGTGAGAAAACGAAATTTGGAGTCTCCTGGTTAAATTTGAGCCTAACCTAACCTAACCTAACCTAACCTAACCTAACCAACGTAACCTAACCTAACCTCCCCAAATTGCAGGTACTGTAACCTATCGTGGATTAGAGTGATTTACGATCAAGTTTATGTGAGAAAACGAAATTTGGAGTCTCCTGGTTAAATTTGAGCCTAACCTAACCTAACCTAACCTAACCTAACCTAACCAACGTAACCTAACCTAACCTCCCCAAATTGCAGGTACTGTAACCTATCGTGGATTAGAGTGATTTACGATCAAGTTTATGTGAGAAAACGAAATTTGGAGTCTCCTGGTTAAATTTGAGCCTAACCTAACCTAACCTAACCTAACCTAACCTAACCAACGTAACCTAACCTAACCTCCCCAAATTGCAGGTACTGTAACCTATCGTGGATTAGAGTGATTTACGATCAAGTTTATGTGAGAAAACGAAATTTGGAGTCTCCTGGTTAAATTTGAGCCTAACCTAACCTAACCTAACCTAACCTAACCTAACCTAACCTAACCAACGTAACCTAACCTAACCTCCCCAAATTGCAGGTACTGTAACCTATCGTGGATTAGAGTGATTTACGATCAAGTTTATGTGAGAAAACGAAATTTGGAGTCTCCTGGTTAAATTTGAGCCTAACCTAACCTAACCTAACCTAACCTAACCTAACCAACGTAACCTAACCTAACCTCCCCAAATTGCAGGTACTGTAACCTATCGTGGATTAGAGTGATTTACGATCAAGTTTATGTGAGAAAACGAAATTTGGAGTCTCCTGGTTAAATTTGAGCCTAACCTAACCTAACCTAACCTAACCTAACCAACGTAACCTAACCTAACCTCCCCAAATTGCAGGTACTGTAACCTATCGTGGATTAGAGTGATTTACGATCAAGTTTATGTGAGAAAACGAAATTTGGAGTCTCCTGGTTAAATTTGAGCCTAACCTAACCTAACCTAACCTAACCAACGTAACCTAACCTAACCTCCCCAAATTGCAGGTACTGTAACCTATCGTGGATTAGAGTGATTTACGATCAAGTTTATGTGAGAAAACGAAATTTGGAGTCTCCTGGTTAAATTTGAGCCTAACCTAACCTAACCTAACCTAACCTAACCTAACCAACGTAACCTAACCTAACCTCCCCAAATTGCAGGTACTGTAACCTATCGTGGATTAGAGTGATTTACGATCAAGTTTATGTGAGAAAACGAAATTTGGAGTCTCCTGGTTAAATTTGAGCCTAACCTAACCTAACCTAACCTAACCTAACCTAACCAACGTAACCTAACCTAACCTCCCCAAATTGCAGGTACTGTAACCTATCGTGGATTAGAGTGATTTACGATCAAGTTTATGGGAGAAAACGAAATTTGGAGTCTCCTGGTTAAATTTGAGCCTAACCTAACCTAACCTAACCTAACCTAACCTAACCAACGTAACCTAACCTAACCTCCCCAAATTGCAGGTACTGTAACCTATCGTGGATTAGAGTGATTTACGATCAAGTTTATGTGAGAAAACGAAATTTGGAGTCTCCTGGTTAAATTTGAGCCTAACCTAACCTAACCTAACCTAACCTAACCTAACCAACGTAACCTAACCTAACCTCCCCAAATTGCAGGTACTGTAACCTATCGTGGATTAGAGTGATTTACGATCAAGTTTATGTGAGAAAACGAAATTTGGAGTCTCCTGGTTAAATTTGAGCCTAACCTAACCTAACCTAACCTAACCTAACCTAACCAACGTAACCTAACCTAACCTCCCCAAATTGCAGGTACTGTAACCTATCGTGGATTAGAGTGATTTACGATCAAGTTTATGGGAGAAAACGAAATTTGGAGTCTCCTGGTTAAATTTGAGCCTAACCTAACCTAACCTAACCTAACCTAACCTAACCAACGTAACCTAACCTAACCTCCCCAAATTGCAGGTACTGTAACCTATCGTGGATTAGAGTGATTTACGATCAAGTTTATGTGAGAAAACGAAATTTGGAGTCTCCTGGTTAAATTTGAGCCTAACCTAACCTAACCTAACCTAACCTAACCTAACCAACGTAACCTAACCTAACCTCCCCAAATTGCAGGTACTGTAACCTATCGTGGATTAGAGTGATTTACGATCAAGTTTATGTGAGAAAACGAAATTTGGAGTCTCCTGGTTAAATTTGAGCCTAACCTAACCTAACCTAACCTAACCTAACCAACGTAACCTAACCTAACCTCCCCAAATTGCAGGTACTGTAACCTATCGTGGATTAGAGTGATTTACGATCAAGTTTATGTGAGAAAACGAAATTTGGAGTCTCCTGGTTAAATTTGAGCCTAACCTAACCTAACCTAACCTAACCTAACCTAACCAACGTAACCTAACCTAACCTCCCCAAATTGCAGGTACTGTAACCTATCGTGGATTAGAGTGATTTACGATCAAGTTTATGTGAGAAAACGAAATTTGGAGTCTCCTGGTTAAATTTGAGCCTAACCTAACCTAACCTAACCAACGTAACCTAACCTAACCTCCCCAAATTGCAGGTACTGTAACCTATCGTGGATTAGAGTGATTTACGATCAAGTTTATGTGAGAAAACGAAATTTGGAGTCTCCTGGTTAAATTTGAGCCTAACCTAACCTAACCTAACCTAACCTAACCTAACCAACGTAACCTAACCTAACCTCCCCAAATTGCAGGTACTGTAACCTATCGTGGATTAGAGTGATTTACGATCAAGTTTATGTGAGAAAACGAAATTTGGAGTCTCCTGGTTAAATTTGAGCCTAACCTAACCTAACCTAACCTAACCTAACCTAACCAACGTAACCTAACCTAACCTCCCCAAATTGCAGGTACTGTAACCTATCGTGGATTAGAGTGATTTACGATCAAGTTTATGTGAGAAAACGAAATTTGGAGTCTCCTGGTTAAATTTGAGCCTAACCTAACCTAACCTAACCTAACCTAACCTAACCAACGTAACCTAACCTAACCTCCCCAAATTGCAGGTACTGTAACCTATCGTGGATTAGAGTGATTTACGATCAAGTTTATGTGAGAAAACGAAATTTGGAGTCTCCTGGTTAAATTTGAGCCTAACCTAACCTAACCTAACCTAACCTAACCTAACCAACGTAACCTAACCTAACCTCCCCAAATTGCAGGTACTGTAACCTATCGTGGATTAGAGTGATTTACGATCAAGTTTATGTGAGAAAACGAAATTTGGAGTCTCCTGGTTAAATTTGAGCCTAACCTAACCTAACCTAACCTAACCTAACCTAACCAACGTAACCTAACCTAACCTCCCCAAATTGCAGGTACTGTAACCTATCGTGGATTAGAGTGATTTACGATCAAGTTTATGTGAGAAAACGAAATTTGGAGTCTCCTGGTTAAATTTGAGCCTAACCTAACCTAACCTAACCTAACCTAACCTAACCTAACCTAACCAACGTAACCTAACCTAACCTCCCCAAATTGCAGGTACTGTAACCTATCGTGGATTAGAGTGATTTACGATCAAGTTTATGTGAGAAAACGAAATTTGGAGTCTCCTGGTTAAATTTGAGCCTAACCTAACCTAACCTAACCTAACCTAACCTAACCAACGTAACCTAACCTAACCTCCCCAAATTGCAGGTACTGTAACCTATCGTGGATTAGAGTGATTTACGATCAAGTTTATGTGAGAAAACGAAATTTGGAGTCTCCTGGTTAAATTTGAGCCTAACCTAACCTAACCTAACCTAACCTAACCTAACCAACGTAACCTAACCTAACCTCCCCAAATTGCAGGTACTGTAACCTATCGTGGATTAGAGTGATTTACGATCAAGTTTATGTGAGAAAACGAAATTTGGAGTCTCCTGGTTAAATTTGAGCCTAACCTAACCTAACCTAACCTAACCTAACCTAACCAACGTAACCTAACCTAACCTCCCCAAATTGCAGGTACTGTAACCTATCGTGGATTAGAGTGATTTACGATCAAGTTTATGTGAGAAAACGAAATTTGGAGTCTCCTGGTTAAATTCGAGCCTAACCTAACCTAACCTAACCAAACCTAACCGAACCTAACCTAACCAACGTAACCTAACCTAACCTCCCCAAATTGCAGGTACTGTAACCTATCGTGGATTAGAGTGATTTACGATCAAGTTTATGTGAGAAAACGAAATTTGGAGTCTCCTGGTTAAATTTGAGCCTAACCTAACCTAACCTAACCTAACCTAACCTAACCAACGTAACCTAACCTAACCTCCCCAAATTGCAGGTACTGTAACCTATCGTGGATTAGAGTGATTTACGATCAAGTTTATGTGAGAAAACGAAATTTGGAGTCTCCTGGTTAAATTTGAGCCTAACCTAACCTAACCTAACCTAACCTAACCTAACCAACGTAACCTAACCTAACCTCCCCAAATTGCAGATACTGTAACCTATCGTGGATTAGAGTGATTTACGATCAAGTTTATGTGAGAAAACGAAATTTGGAGTCTCCTGGTTAAATTTGAGCCTAACCTAACCTAACCTAACCGAACCGAACCTAACCAACGTAACCTAACCTAACCTCCCCAAATTGCAGGTACTGTAACCTATCGTGGATTAGAGTGATTTACGATCAAGTTTATGTGAGAAAACGAAATTTGGAGTCTCCTGGTTAAATTTGAGCCTAACCTAACCTAACCTAACCTAACCTAACCTAACCTAACCTAACCAACGTAACCTAACCTAACCTCCCCAAATTGCAGGTACTGTAACCTATCGTGGATTAGAGTGATTTACGATCAAGTTTATGTGAGAAAACGAAATTTGGAGTCTCCTGGTTAAATTTGAGCCTAACCTAACCTAACCTAACCTAACCTAACCTAACCTAACCTAACCAACGTAACCTAACCTAACCTCCCCAAATTACAGGTACTGTAACCTATCGTGGATTAGAGTGATTTACGATCAAGTTTATGTGAGAAAACGAAATTTGGAGTCTCCTGGTTAAATTTGAGCCTAACCTAACCTAACCTAACCTAACCTAACCGAACCAAACCTAACCAACGTAACCTAACCTAACCTCCCCCAAATTGCAGGTACTGTAACCTATCGTGGATTAGAGTGATTTACGATCAAGTTTATGTGAGAAAACGAAATTTGGAGTCTCCTGGTTAAATTTGAGCCTAACCTAACCTAACCTAACCTAACCTAACCTAACCAACGTAACCTAACCTAACCTCCCCAAATTGCAGGTACTGTAACCTATCGTGGATTAAAGTGATTTACGATCAAGTTTATGTGAGAAAACGAAATTTGGAGTCTCCTGGTTAAATTTGAGCCTAACCTAACCTAACCTAACCTAACCTAACCAACGTAACCTAACCTAACCTCCCCAAATTGCAGGTACTGTAACCTATCGTGGATTAGAGTGATTTACGATCAAGTTTATGTGAGAAAACGAAATTTGGAGTCTCCTGGTTAAATTTGAGCCTAACCTAACCTAACCTAACCTAACCAACGTAACCTAACCTAACCTCCCCAAATTACAGGTACTGTAACCTATCGTGGATTAGAGTGATTTACGATCAAGTTTATGTGAGAAAACGAAATTTGGAGTCTCCTGGTTAAATTTGAGCCTAACCTAACCTAACCTAACCTAACCTAACCGAACCAAACCTAACCAACGTAACCTAACCTAACCTCCCCCAAATTGCAGGTACTGTAACCTATCGTGGATAAGAGTGATTTACGATCAAGTTTATGTGAGAAAACGAAATTTGGAGTCTCCTGGTTAAATTTGAGCCTAACCTAACCTAACCTAACCTAACCAACGTAACCTAACCTAACCTCCCCAAATTGCAGGTACTGTAACCTATCGTGGATTAGAGTGATTTACGATCAAGTTTATGTGAGAAAACGAAATTTGGAGTCTCCTGGTTAAATTTGAGCCTAACCTAACCTAACCTAACCTAACCAACGTAACCTAACCTAACCTCCCCAAATTGCAGGTACTGTAACCTATCGTGGATTAGAGTGATTTACCATAAAGTTTATGTTAGAAAACGAAATTTGGAGTCTCCTGGTTAAATTTGAGCCTAACCTAACCTAACCTAACCTAACCTAACCGAACCAAACCTAACCAACGTAACCTAACCTAACCTCCCCAAATTGCAGGTACTGTAACCTATCGTGGATTAGAGTGATTTACGATCAAGTTTATGTGAAAAAACGAAATTTGGAGTCTCCTGGTTAAATTTGAGCCTAACCTAACCTAACCTAACCTAACCTAACCTAACCAACGTAACCTAACCTAACCTCCCCAAATTGCAGGTACTGTAACCTATCGTGGATTAGAGTGATTTACGATCAAGTTTATGTGAGAAAACGAAATTTGGAGTCTCCTGGTTAAATTCGAGCCTAACCTAACCTAACCTAACCTAACCTAACCGAACCTAACCTAACCAACGTAACCTAACCTAACCTCCCCAAATTGCAGGTACTGTAACCTATCGTGGATTAGAGTGATTTACGATCAAGTTTATGTGAGAAAACGAAATTTGGAGTCTCCTGGTTAAATTTGAGCCTAACCTAACCTAACCTAACCTAACCTAACTTAACCAACGTAACCTAACCTAACCTCCCCAAATTGCAGGTACTGTAACCTATCGTGGATTAGAGTGATTTACGATCAAGTTTATGTGAGAAAACGAATTTTGGAGTCTCCTGGTTAAATTTGAGCCTAACCTAACCTAACCTAACCTAACCTAACCTAACCAACGTAACCTAACCTAACCTCCCCAAATTGCAGGTACTGTAACCTATCGTGGATTAGAGTGATTTACGATCAAGTTTATGTGAGAAAACGAAATTTGGAGTCTCCTGGTTAAATTTGAGCCTAACCTAACCTAACCTAACCTAACCTAACCAACGTAACCTAACCTAACCTCCCCAAATTGCAGGTACTGTAACCTATCGTGGATTAGAGTGATTTACGATCAAGTTTATGTGAGAAAACGAAATTTGGAGTCTCCTGGTTAAATTTGAGCCTAACCTAACCTAACCTAACCTAACCTAACCAACGTAACCTAACCTAACCTCCCCAAATTGCAGGTACTGTAACCTATCGTGGATTAGAGTGATTTACGATCAAGTTTATGTGAGAAAACGAAATTTGGAGTCTCCTGGTTAAATTTGAGCCTAACCTAACCTAACCTAACCTAACCAACGTAACCTAACCTAACCTCCCCAAATTGCAGGTACTGTAACCTATCGTGGATTAGAGTGATTTACGATCAAGTTTATGTGAGAAACCGAAATTTGGAGTCTCCTGGTTAAATTTGAGCCTAACCTAACCTAACCTAACCTAACCTAACCTAACCAACGTAACCTAACCTAACCTCCCCAAATTGCAGGTACTGTAACCTATCGTGGATTAGAGTGATTTACGATCAAGTTTATGTGAGAAAACGAAATTTGGAGTCTCCTGGTTAAATTTGAGCCTAACCTAACCTAACCTAACCTAACCTAACCGAACCGAACCTAACCAACGTAACCTAACCTAACCTCCCCAAATTGCAGGTACTGTAACCTATCGTGGATTAGAGTGATTTACGATCAAGTTTATGTGAGAAAACGAAATTTGGAGTCTCCTGGTTTAATTTGAGCCTAACCTAACCTAACCTAACCTAACCTAACCTAACCAACGTAACCTAACCTAACCTCCCCAAATTGCAGGTACTGTAACCTATCGTGGATTAGAGTGATTTACGATCAAGTTTATGTGAGAAAACGAAATTTGGAGTCTCCTGGTTAAATTTGAGCCTAACCTAACCTAACCTAACCTAACCTAACCTAACCAACGTAACCTAACCTAACCTCCCCAAATTGCAGGTACTGTAACCTATCGTGGATTAGAGTGATTTACGATCAAGTTTATGTGAGAAAACGAAATTTGGAGTCTCCTGGTTAAATTTGAGCCTAACCTAACCTAACCTAACCTAACCTAACCTAACCAACGTAACCTAACCTAACCTCCCCAAATTGCAGGTACTGTAACCTATCGTGGATTAGAGTGATTTACGATCAAGTTTATGTGAGAAAACGAAATTTGGAGTCTCCTGGTTAAATTTGAGCCTAACCTAACCTAACCTAACCTAACCTAACCTAACCTAACCAACGTAACCTAACCTAACCTCCCCAAATTGCAGGTACTGTAACCTATCGTGGATTAGAGTGATTTACGATCAAGTTTATGTGAGAAAACGAAATTTGGAGTCTCCTGGTTAAATTTGAGCCTAACCTAACCTAACCTAACCTAACCTAACCTAACCAACGTAACCTAACCTAACCTCCCCAAATTGCAGGTACTGTAACCTATCGTGGATTAGAGTGATTTACGATCAAGTTTATGTGAGAAAACGAAATTTGGAGTCTCCTGGTTAAATTTGAGCCTAACCTAACCTAACCTAACCTAACCTAACCTAACCAACGTAACCTAACCTAACCTCCCCAAATTGCAGGTACTGTAACCTATCGTGGATTAGAGTGATTTACGATCAAGTTTATGTGAGAAAACGAAATTTGGAGTCTCCTGGTTAAATTTGAGCCTAACCTAACCTAACCTAACCTAACCTAACCTAACCAACGTAACCTAACCTAACCTCCCCAAATTGCAGGTACTGTAACCTATCGTGGATTAGAGTGATTTACGATCAAGTTTATGTGAGAAAACGAAATTTGGAGTCTCCTGGTTAAATTTGAGCCTAACCTAACCTAACCTAACCTAACCTAACCTAACCAACGTAACCTAACCTAACCTCCCCAAATTGCAGGTACTGTAACCTATCGTGGATTAGAGTGATTTACGATCAAGTTTATGTGAGAAAACGAAATTTGGAGTCTCCTGGTTAAATTTGAGCCTAACCTAACCTAACCTAACCTAACCTAACCTAACCAACGTAACCTAACCTAACCTCCCCAAATTGCAGGTACTGTAACCTATCGTGGATTAGAGTGATTTACGATCAAGTTTATGTGAGAAAACGAAATTTGGAGTCTCCTGGTTAAATTTGAGCCTAACCTAACCTAACCTAACCTAACCTAACCTAACCAACGTAACCTAACCTAACCTCCCCAAATTGCAGGTACTGTAACCTATCGTGGATTAGAGTGATTTACGATCAAGTTTATGTGAGAAAACGAAATTTGGAGTCTCCTGGTTAAATTTGAGCCTAACCTAACCTAACCTAACCTAACCTAACCTAACCTAACCTAACCAACGTAACCTAACCTAACCTCCCCAAATTGCAGGTACTGTAACCTATCGTGGATTAGAGTGATTTACGATCAAGTTTATGTGAGAAAACGAAATTTGGAGTCTCCTGGTTAAATTTGAGCCTAACCTAACCTAACCTAACCTAACCTAACCTAACCAACGTAACCTAACCTAACCTCCCCAAATTGCAGGTACTGTAACCTATCGTGGATTAGAGTGATTTACGATCAAGTTTATGTGAGAAAACGAAATTTGGAGTCTCCTGGTTAAATTTGAGCCTAACCTAACCTAACCTAACCTAACCTAACCTAACCTAACCAACGTAACCTAACCTAACCTCCCCAAATTGCAGGTACTGTAACCTATCGTGGATTAGAGTGATTTACGATCAAGTTTATGTGAGAAAACGAAATTTGGAGTCTCCTGGTTAAATTTGAGCCTAACCTAACCTAACCTAACCTAACCTAACCTAACCAACGTAACCTAACCTAACCTCCCCAAATTGCAGGTACTGTAACCTATCGTGGATTAGAGTGATTTACGATCAAGTTTATGTGAGAAAACGAAATTTGGAGTCTCCTGGTTAAATTTGAGCCTAACCTAACCTAACCTAACCTAACCTAACCTAACCAACGTAACCTAACCTAACCTCCCCAAATTGCAGGTACTGTAACCTATCGTGGATTAGAGTGATTTACGATCAAGTTTATGTGAGAAAACGAAATTTGGAGTCTCCTGGTTAAATTTGAGCCTAACCTAACCTAACCTAACCTAACCTAACCTAACCAACGTAACCTAACCTAACCTCCCCAAATTGCAGGTACTGTAACCTATCGTGGATTAGAGTGATTTACGATCAAGTTTATGTGAGAAAACGAAATTTGGAGTCTCCTGGTTAAATTTGAGCCTAACCTAACCTAACCTAACCTAACCTAACCTAACCAACGTAACCTAACCTAACCTCCCCAAATTGCAGGTACTGTAACCTATCGTGGATTAGAGTGATTTACGATCAAGTTTATGTGAGAAAACGAAATTTGGAGTCTCCTGGTTAAATTTGAGCCTAACCTAACCTAACCTAACCTAACCTAACCAACGTAACCTAACCTAACCTCCCCAAATTGCAGGTACTGTAACCTATCGTGGATTAGAGTGATTTACGATCAAGTTTATGTGAGAAAACGAAATTTGGAGTCTCCTGGTTAAATTTGAGCCTAACCTAACCTAACCTAACCTAACCTAACCTAACCAACGTAACCTAACCTAACCTCCCCAAATTGCAGGTACTGTAACCTATCGTGGATTAGAGTGATTTACGATCAAGTTTATGTGAGAAAACGAAATTTGGAGTCTCCTGGTTAAATTTGAGCCTAACCTAACCTAACCTAACCTAACCTAACCTAACCAACGTAACCTAACCTAACCTCCCCAAATTGCAGGTACTGTAACCTATCGTGGATTAGAGTGATTTACGATCAAGTTTATGTGAGAAAACGAAATTTGGAGTCTCCTGGTTAAATTTGAGCCTAACCTAACCTAACCTAACCTAACCTAACCTAACCAACGTAACCTAACCTAACCTCCCCAAATTGCAGGTACTGTAACCTATCGTGGATTAGAGTGATTTACGATCAAGTTTATGTGAGAAAACGAAATTTGGAGTCTCCTGGTTAAATTTGAGCCTAACCTAACCTAACCTAACCTAACCTAACCTAACCAACGTAACCTAACCTAACCTCCCCAAATTGCAGGTACTGTAACCTATCGTGGATTAGAGTGATTTACGATCAAGTTTATGTGAGAAAACGAAATTTGGAGTCTCCTGGTTAAATTTGAGCCTAACCTAACCTAACCTAACCTAACCTAACCTAACCAACGTAACCTAACCTAACCTCCCCAAATTGCAGGTACTGTAACCTATCGTGGATTAGAGTGATTTACGATCAAGTTTATGTGAGAAAACGAAATTTGGAGTCTCCTGGTTAAATTTGAGCCTAACCTAACCTAACCTAACCTAACCTAACCAACGTAACCTAACCTAACCTCCCCAAATTGCAGGTACTGTAACCTATCGTGGATTAGAGTGATTTACGATCAAGTTTATGTGAGAAAACGAAATTTGGAGTCTCCTGGTTAAATTTGAGCCTAACCTAACCTAACCTAACCTAACCTAACCTAACCAACGTAACCTAACCTAACCTCCCCAAATTGCAGGTACTGTAACCTATCGTGGATTAGAGTGATTTACGATCAAGTTTATGTGAGAAAACGAAATTTGGAGTCTCCTGGTTAAATTTGAGCCTAACCTAACCTAACCTAACCAACGTAACCTAACCTAACCTCCCCAAATTGCAGGTACTGTAACCTATCGTGGATTAGAGTGATTTACGATCAAGTTTATGTGAGAAAACGAAATTTGGAGTCTCCTGGTTAAATTTGAGCCTAACCTAACCTAACCTAACCTAACCTAACCTAACCAACGTAACCTAACCTAACCTCCCCAAATTGCAGGTACTGTAACCTATCGTGGATTAGAGTGATTTACGATCAAGTTTATGTGAGAAAACGAAATTTGGAGTCTCCTGGTTAAATTTGAGCCTAACCTAACCTAACCTAACCTAACCTAACCGAACCGAACCTAACCAACGTAACCTAACCTAACCTCCCCAAATTGCAGGTACTGTAACCTATCGTGGATTAGAGTGATTTACGATCAAGTTTATGTGAGAAAACGAAATTTGGAGTCTCCTGGTTAAATTTGAGCCTAACCTAACCTAACCTAACCTAACCTAACCTAACCAACGTAACCTAACCTAACCTCCCCAAATTGCAGGTACTGTAACCTATCGTGGATTAGAGTGATTTACGATCAAGTTTATGTGAGAAAACGAAATTTGGAGTCTCCTGGTTAAATTTGAGCCTAACCTAACCTAACCTAACCTAACCTAACCTAACCAACGTAACCTAACCTAACCTCCCCAAATTGCAGGTACTGTAACCTATCGTGGATTAGAGTGATTTACGATCAAGTTTATGTGAGAAAACGAAATTTGGAGTCTCCTGGTTAAATTTGAGCCTAACCTAACCTAACCTAACCTAACCTAACCTAACCAACGTAACCTAACCTAACCTCCCCAAATTGCAGGTACTGTAACCTATCGTGGATTAGAGTGATTTACGATCAAGTTTATGTGAGAAAACGAAATTTGGAGTCTCCTGGTTAAATTTGAGCCTAACCTAACCTAACCTAACCTAACCTAACCAACGTAACCTAACCTAACCTCCCCAAATTGCAGGTACTGTAACCTATCGTGGATTAGAGTGATTTACGATCAAGTTTATGTGAGAAAACGAAATTTGGAGTCTCCTGGTTAAATTTGAGCCTAACCTAACCTAACCTAACCTAACCTAACCTAACCAACGTAACCTAACCTAACCTCCCCAAATTGCAGGTACTGTAACCTATCGTGGATTAGAGTGATTTACGATCAAGTTTATGTGAGAAAACGAAATTTGGAGTCTCCTGCTTAAATTTGAGCCTAACCTAACCTAACCTAACCTAACCTAACCTAACCAACGTAACCTAACCTAACCTCCCCAAATTGCACGTACTGTAACCTATCGTGGATTAGAGTGATTTACGATCAAGTTTATGTGAGAAAACGAAATTTGGAGTCTCCTGGTTAAATTTGAGCCTAACCTAACCTAACCTAACCTAACCTAACCTAACCAACGTAACCTAACCTAACCTCCCCAAATTGCAGGTACTGTAACCTATCGTGGATTAGAGTGATTTACGATCAAGTTTATGTGAGAAAACGAAATTTGGAGTCTCCTGGTTAAATTTGAGCCTAACCTAACCTAACCTAACCTAACCTAACCTAACCAACGTAACCTAACCTAACCTCCCCAAATTGCAGGTACTGTAACCTATCGTGGATTAGAGTGATTTACGATCAAGTTTATGTGAGAAAACGAAATTTGGAGTCTCCTGGTTAAATTTGAGCCTAACCTAACCTAACCTAACCTAACCTAACCTAACCAACGTAACCTAACCTAACCTCCCCAAATTCCAGGTACTGTAACCTATCGTGGATTAGAGTGATTTACGATCAAGTTTATGTGAGAAAACGAAATTTGGAGTCTCCTGGTTAAATTTGAGCCTAACCTAACCTAACCTAACCTAACCTAACCTAACCAACGTAACCTAACCTAACCTCCCCAAATTGCAGGTACTGTAACCTATCGTGGATTAGAGTGATTTACGATCAAGTTTATGTGAGAAAACGAAATTTGGAGTCTCCTGGTTAAATTTGAGCCTAACCTAACCTAACCTAACCTAACCTAACCAACGTAACCTAACCTAACCTCCCCAAATTGCAGGTACTGTAACCTATCGTGGATTAGAGTGATTTACGATCAAGTTTATGTGAGAAAACGAAATTTGGAGTCTCCTGGTTAAATTTGAGCCTAACCTAACCTAACCTAACCTAACCTAACCTAACCTAACCTAACCAACGTAACCTAACCTAACCTCCCCAAATTGCAGGTACTGTAACCTATCGTGGATTAGAGTGATTTACGATCAAGTTTATGTGAGAAAACGAAATTTGGAGTCTCCTGGTTAAATTTGAGCCTAACCTAACCTAACCTAACCTAACCTAACCTAACCAACGTAACCTAACCTAACCTCCCCAAATTGCAGGTACTGTAACCTATCGTGGATTAGAGTGATTTACGATCAAGTTTATGTGAGAAAACGAAATTTGGAGTCTCCTGGTTAAATTTGAGCCTAACCTAACCTAACCTAACCTAACCTAACCTAACCTAACCAACGTAACCTAACCTAACCTCCCCAAATTGCAGGTACTGTAACCTATCGTGGATTAGAGTGATTTACGATCAAGTTTATGTGAGAAAACGAAATTTGGAGTCTCCTGGTTAAATTTGAGCCTAACCTAACCTAACCTAACCTAACCTAACCTAACCAACGTAACCTAACCTAACCTCCCCAAATTGCAGGTACTGTAACCTATCGTGGATTAGAGTGATTTACGATCAAGTTTATGTGAGAAAACGAAATTTGGAGTCTCCTGGTTAAATTTGAGCCTAACCTAACCTAACCTAACCTAACCTAACCTAACCAACGTAACCTAACCTAACCTCCCCAAATTGCAGGTACTGTAACCTATCGTGGATTAGAGTGATTTACGATCAAGTTTATGTGAGAAAACGAAATTTGGAGTCTCCTGGTTAAATTTGAGCCTAACCTAACCTAACCTAACCTAACCTAACCTAACCAACGTAACCTAACCTAACCTCCCCAAATTGCAGGTACTGTAACCTATCGTGGATTAGAGTGATTTACGATCAAGTTTATGTGAGAAAACGAAATTTGGAGTCTCCTGGTTAAATTTGAGCCTAACCTAACCTAACCTAACCTAACCTAACCTAACCAACGTAACCTAACCTAACCTCCCCAAATTGCAGGTACTGTAACCTATCGTGGATTAGAGTGATTTACGATCAAGTTTATGTGAGAAAACGAAATTTGGAGTCTCCTGGTTAAATTTGAGCCTAACCTAACCTAACCTAACCTAACCTAACCTAACCAACGTAACCTAACCTAACCTCCCCAAATTGCAGGTACTGTAACCTATCGTGGATTAGAGTGATTTACGATCAAGTTTATGTGAGAAAACGAAATTTGGAGTCTCCTGGTTAAATTTGAGCCTAACCTAACCTAACCTAACCTAACCTAACCTAACCAACGTAACCTAACCTAACCTCCCCAAATTGCAGGTACTGTAACCTATCGTGGATTAGAGTGATTTACGATCAAGTTTATGTGAGAAAACGAAATTTGGAGTCTCCTGGTTAAATTTGAGCCTAACCTAACCTAACCTAACCTAACCTAACCTAACCAACGTAACCTAACCTAACCTCCCCAAATTGCAGGTACTGTAACCTATCGTGGATTAGAGTGATTTACGATCAAGTTTATGTGAGAAAACGAAATTTGGAGTCTCCTGGTTAAATTTGAGCCTAACCTAACCTAACCTAACCTAACCTAACCAACGTAACCTAACCTAACCTCCCCAAATTGCAGGTACTGTAACCTATCGTGGATTAGAGTGATTTACGATCAAGTTTATGTGAGAAAACGAAATTTGGAGTCTCCTGGTTAAATTTGAGCCTAACCTAACCTAACCTAACCTAACCTAACCTAACCAACGTAACCTAACCTAACCTCCCCAAATTGCAGGTACTGTAACCTATCGTGGATTAGAGTGATTTACGATCAAGTTTATGTGAGAAAACGAAATTTGGAGTCTCCTGGTTAAATTTGAGCCTAACCTAACCTAACCTAACCTAACCTAACCTAACCAACGTAACCTAACCTAACCTCCCCAAATTGCAGGTACTGTAACCTATCGTGGATTAGAGTGATTTACGATCAAGTTTATGTGAGAAAACGAAAGTTGGAGTCTCCTGGTTAAATTTGAGCCTAACCTAACCTAACCTAACCTAACCTAACCTAACCAACGTAACCTAACCTAACCTCCCCAAATTGCAGGTACTGTAACCTATCGTGGATTAGAGTGATTTACGATCAAGTTTATGTGAGAAAACGAAATTTGGAGTCTCCTGGTTAAATTTGAGCCTAACCTAACCTAACCTAACCTAACCTAACCTAACCAACGTAACCTAACCTAACCTCCCCAAATTGCAGGTACTGTAACCTATCGTGGATTAGAGTGATTTACGATCAAGTTTATGTGAGAAAACGAAATTTGGAGTCTCCTGGTTAAATTTGAGCCTAACCTAACCTAACCTAACCTAACCTAACCTAACCAACGTAACCTAACCTAACCTCCCCAAATTGCAGGTACTGTAACCTATCGTGGATTAGAGTGATTTACGATCAAGTTTATGTGAGAAAACGAAATTTGGAGTCTCCTGGTTAAATTTGAGCCTAACCTAACCTAACCTAACCTAACCTAACCTAACCAACGTAACCTAACCTAACCTCCCCAAATTGCAGGTACTGTAACCTATCGTGGATTAGAGTGAGTTACGATCAAGTTTATGTGAGAAGACGAAATTTGGAGTCTCCTGGTTAAATTTGAGCCTAACCTAACCTAACCTAACCTAACCTAACCTAACCAACGTAACCTAACCTAACCTCCCCAAATTGCAGGTACTGTAACCTATCGTGGATTAGAGTGATTTACGATCAAGTTTATGTGAGAAAACGAAATTTGGAGTCTCCTGGTTAAATTTGAGCCTAACCTAACCTAACCTAACCTAACCTAACCTAACCAACGTAACCTAACCTAACCTCCCCAAATTGCAGGTACTGTAACCTATCGTGGATTAGAGTGATTTACGATCAAGTTTATGTGAGAAAACGAAATTTGGAGTCTCCTGGTTAAATTTGAGCCTAACCTAACCTAACCTAACCTAACCTAACCAACGTAACCTAACCTAACCTCCCCAAATTGCAGGTACTGTAACCTATCGTGGATTAGAGTGATTTACGATCAAGTTTATGTGAGAAAACGAAATTTGGAGTCTCCTGGTTAAATTTGAGCCTAACCTAACCTAACCTAACCTAACCTAACCTAACCAACGTAACCTAACCTAACCTCCCCAAATTGCAGGTACTGTAACCTATCGTGGATTAGAGTGATTTACGATCAAGTTTATGTGAGAAAACGAAATTTGGAGTCTCCTGGTTAAATTTGAGCCTAACCTAACCTAACCTAACCTAACCTAACCTAACCAACGTAACCTAACCTAACCTCCCCAAATTGCAGGTACTGTAACCTATCGTGGATTAGAGTGATTTACGATCAAGTTTATGTGAGAAAACGAAATTTGGAGTCTCCTGGTTAAATTTGAGCCTAACCTAACCTAACCTAACCTAACCTAACCTAACCAACGTAACCTAACCTAACCTCCCCAAATTGCAGGTACTGTAACCTATCGTGGATTAGAGTGATTTACGATCAAGTTTATGTGAGAAAACGAAATTTGGAGTCTCCTGGTTAAATTTGAGCCTAACCTAACCTAACCTAACCTAACCTAACCTAACCAACGTAACCTAACCTAACCTCCCCCAAATTGCAGGTACTGTAACCTATCGTGGATTAGAGTGATTTACGATCAAGTTTATGTGAGAAAACGAAATTTGGAGTCTCCTGGTTAAATTTGAGCCTAACCTAACCTAACCTAACCTAACCTAACCTAACCAACGTAACCTAACCTAACCTCCCCAAATTGCAGGTACTGTAACCTATCGTGGATTAGAGTGATTTACGATCAAGTTTATGTGAGAAAACGAAATTTGGAGTCTCCTGGTTAAATTTGAGCCTAACCTAACCTAACCTAACCTAACCTAACCTAACCAACGTAACCTAACCTAACCTCCCCAAATTGCAGGTACTGTAACCTATCGTGGATTAGAGTGATTTACGATCAAGTTTATGTGAGAAAACGAAATTTGGAGTCTCCTGGTTAAATTTGAGCCTAACCTAACCTAACCTAACCTAACCTAACCTAACCAACGTAACCTAACCTAACCTCCCCAAATTGCAGGTACTGTAACCTATCGTGGATTAGAGTGATTTACGATCAAGTTTATGTGAGAAAACGAAATTTGGAGTCTCCTGGTTAAATTTGAGCCTAACCTAACCTAACCTAACCTAACCTAACCTAACCAACGTAACCTAACCTAACCTCCCCAAATTGCAGGTACTGTAACCTATCGTGGATTAGAGTGATTTACGATCAAGTTTATGTGAGAAAACGAAATTTGGAGTCTCCTGGTTAAATTTGAGCCTAACCTAACCTAACCTAACCTAACCTAACCTAACCAACGTAACCTAACCTAACCTCCCCAAATTGCAGGTACTGTAACCTATCGTGGATTAGAGTGATTTACGATCAAGTTTATGTGAGAAAACGAAATTTGGAGTCTCCTGGTTAAATTTGAGCCTAACCTAACCTAACCTAACCTAACCTAACCTAACCAACGTAACCTAACCTAACCTCCCCAAATTGCAGGTACTGTAACCTATCGTGGATTAGAGTGATTTACGATCAAGTTTATGTGAGAAAACGAAATTTGGAGTCTCCTGGTTAAATTTGAGCCTAACCTAACCTAACCTAACCTAACCTAACCTAACCAACGTAACCTAACCTAACCTCCCCAAATTGCAGGTACTGTAACCTATCGTGGATTAGAGTGATTTACGATCAAGTTTATGTGAGAAAACGAAATTTGGAGTCTCCTGGTTAAATTTGAGCCTAACCTAACCTAACCTAACCTAACCTAACCTAACCTAACCAACGTAACCTAACCTAACCTCCCCAAATTGCAGGTACTGTAACCTATCGTGGATTAGAGTGATTTACGATCAAGTTTATGTGAGAAAACGAAATTTGGAGTCTCCTGGTTAAATTTGAGCCTAACCTAACCTAACCTAACCTAACCTAACCTAACCAACGTAACCTAACCTAACCTCCCCAAATTGCAGGTACTGTAACCTATCGTGGATTAGAGTGATTTACGATCAAGTTTATGTGAGAAAACGAAATTTGGAGTCTCCTGGTTAAATTTGAGCCTAACCTAACCTAACCTAACCTAACCTAACCTAACCAACGTAACCTAACCTAACCTCCCCAAATTGCAGGTACTGTAACCTATCGTGGATTAGAGTGATTTACGATCAAGTTTATGTGAGAAAACGAAATTTGGAGTCTCCTGGTTAAATTTGAGCCTAACCTAACCTAACCTAACCTAACCTAACCTAACCAACGTAACCTAACCTAACCTCCCCAAATTGCAGGTACTGTAACCTATCGTGGATTAGAGTGATTTACGATCAAGTTTATGTGAGAAAACGAAATTTGGAGTCTCCTGGTTAAATTTGAGCCTAACCTAACCTAACCTAACCTAACCTAACCTAACCAACGTAACCTAACCTAACCTCCCCAAATTGCAGGTACTGTAACCTATCGTGGATTAGAGTGATTTACGATCAAGTTTATGTGAGAAAACGAAATTTGGAGTCTCCTGGTTAAATTTGAGCCTAACCTAACCTAACCTAACCTAACCTAACCTAACCAACGTAACCTAACCTAACCTCCCCAAATTGCAGGTACTCTAACCTATCGTGGATTAGAGTGATTTACGATCAAGTTTATGTGAGAAAACGAAATTTGGAGTCTCCTGGTTAAATTTGAGCCTAACCTAACCTAACCTAACCTAACCTAACCTAACCAACGTAACCTAACCTAACCTCCCCAAATTGCAGGTACTGTAACCTATCGTGGATTAGAGTGATTTACGATCAAGTTTATGTGAGAAAACGAAATTTGGAGTCTCCTGGTTAAATTTGAGCCTAACCTAACCTAACCTAACCTAACCTAACCTAACCAACGTAACCTAACCTAACCTCCCCAAATTGCAGGTACTGTAACCTATCGTGGATTAGAGTGATTTACGATCAAGTTTATGTGAGAAAACGAAATTTGGAGTCTCCTGGTTAAATTTGAGCCTAACCTAACCTAACCTAACCTAACCTAACCTAACCTAACCTAACCAACGTAACCTAACCTAACCTCCCCAAATTGCAGGTACTGTAACCTATCGTGGATTAGAGTGATTTACGATCAAGTTTATGTGAGAAAACGAAATTTGGAGTCTCCTGGTTAAATTTGAGCCTAACCTAACCTAACCTAACCTAACCTAACCTAACCAACGTAACCTAACCTAACCTCCCCAAATTGCAGGTACTGTAACCTATCGTGGATTAGAGTGATTTACGATCAAGTTTATGTGAGAAAACGAAATTTGGAGTCTCCTGGTTAAATTTGAGCCTAACCTAACCTAACCTAACCTAACCTAACCTAACCAACGTAACCTAACCTAACCTCCCCAAATTGCAGGTACTGTAACCTATCGTGGATTAGAGTGATTTACGATCAAGTTTATGTGAGAAAACGAAATTTGGAGTCTCCTGGTTAAATTTGAGCCTAACCTAACCTAACCTAACCTAACCTAACCTAACCAACGTAACCTAACCTAACCTCCCCAAATTGCAGGTACTGTAACCTATCGTGGATTAGAGTGATTTACGATCAAGTTTATGTGAGAAAACGAAATTTGGAGTCTCCTGGTTAAATTTGAGCCTAACCTAACCTAACCTAACCTAACCTAACCTAACCTAACCTAACCAACGTAACCTAACCTAACCTCCCCAAATTGCAGGTACTGTAACCTATCGTGGATTAGAGTGATTTACGATCAAGTTTATGTGAGAAAACGAAATTTGGAGTCTCCTGGTTAAATTTGAGCCTAACCTAACCTAACCTAACCTAACCTAACCTAACCAACGTAACCTAACCTAACCTCCCCAAATTGCAGGTACTGTAACCTATCGTGGATTAGAGTGATTTACGATCAAGTTTATGTGAGAAAACGAAATTTGGAGTCTCCTGGTTAAATTTGAGCCTAACCTAACCTAACCTAACCTAACCTAACCTAACCAACGTAACCTAACCTAACCTCCCCAAATTGCCGGTACTGTAACCTATCGTGGATTAGAGTGATTTACGATCAAGTTTATGTGAGAAAACGAAATTTGGAGTCTCCTGGTTAAATTTGAGCCTAACCTAACCTAACCTAACCTAACCTAACCTAACCAACGTAACCTAACCTAACCTCCCC
Organism: Penaeus vannamei; assembly: GCF_042767895.1. Classification (NCBI taxonomy): domain Eukaryota; kingdom Metazoa; phylum Arthropoda; class Malacostraca; order Decapoda; family Penaeidae; genus Penaeus; species Penaeus vannamei. The sequence continues at coordinate 920,311 of NC_091592.1, read as the reverse complement.
AAATTGCAGGTACTGTAACCTATCGTGGATTAGAGTGATTTACGATCAAGTTTATGTGAGAAAACGAAATTTGGAGTCTCCTGGTTAAATTTGAGCCTAACCTAACCTAACCTAACCTAACCTAACCTAACCAACGTAACCTAACCTAACCTCCCCAAATTGCAGGTACTGTAACCTATCGTGGATTAGAGTGATTTACGATCAAGTTTATGTGAGAAAACGAAATTTGGAGTCTCCTGGTTAAATTTGAGCCTAACCTAACCTAACCTAACCTAACCTAACCTAACCAACGTAACCTAACCTAACCTCCCCCAAATTGCAGGTACTGTAACCTATCGTGGATTAGAGTGATTTACGATCAAGTTTATGTGAGAAAACGAAATTTGGAGTCTCCTGGTTAAATTTGAGCCTAACCTAACCTAACCTAACCTAACCTAACCTAACCAACGTAACCTAACCTAACCTCCCCAAATTGCAGGTACTGTAACCTATCGTGGATTAGAGTGATTTACGATCAAGTTTATGTGAGAAAACGAAATTTGGAGTCTCCTGGTTAAATTTGAGCCTAACCTAACCTAACCTAACCTAACCTAACCTAACCTAACCTAACCAACGTAACCTAACCTAACCTCCCCAAATTGCAGGTACTGTAACCTATCGTGGATTAGAGTGATTTACGATCAAGTTTATGTGAGAAAACGAAATTTGGAGTCTCCTGGTTAAATTTGAGCCTAACCTAACCTAACCTAACCTAACCTAACCTAACCAACGTAACCTAACCTAACCTCCCCAAATTGCAGGTACTGTAACCTATCGTGGATTAGAGTGATTTACGATCAAGTTTATGTGAGAAAACGAAATTTGGAGTCTCCTGGTTAAATTTGAGCCTAACCTAACCTAACCTAACCTAACCTAACCGAACCTAACCTAACCAACGTAACCTAACCTAACCTCCCCAAATTGCAGGTACTGTAACCTATCGTGGATTAGAGTGATTTACGATCAAGTTTATGTGAGAAAACGAAATTTGGAGTCTCCTGGTTAAATTTGAGCCTAACCTAACCTAACCTAACCTAACCTAACCTAACCAACGTAACCTAACCTAACCTCCCCAAATTGCAGGTACTGTAACCTATCGTGGATTAGAGTGATTTACGATCAAGTTTATGTGAGAAAACGAAATTTGGAGTCTCCTGGTTAAATTTGAGCCTAACCTAACCTAACCTAACCTAACCTAACCTAACCAACGTAACCTAACCTAACCTCCCCAAATTGCAGGTACTGTAACCTATCGTGGATTAGAGTGATTTACGATCAAGTTTATGTGAGAAAACGAAATTTGGAGTCTCCTGGTTAAATTTGAGCCTAACCTAACCTAACCTAACCTAACCTAACCTAACCAACGTAACCTAACCTAACCTCCCCAAATTGCAGGTACTGTAACCTATCGTGGATTAGAGTGATTTACGATCAAGTTTATGTGAGAAAACGAAATTTGGAGTCTCCTGGTTAAATTTGAGCCTAACCTAACCTAACCTAACCTAACCTAACCGAACCTAACCTAACCAACGTAACCTAACCTAACCTCCCCAAATTGCAGGTACTGTAACCTATCGTGGATTAGAGTGATTTACGATCAAGTTTATGTGAGAAAACGAAATTTGGAGTCTCCTGGTTAAATTTGAGCCTAACCTAACCTAACCTAACCTAACCAACGTAACCTAACCTAACCTCCCCAAATTGCAGGTACTGTAACCTATCGTGGATTAGAGTGATTTACGATCAAGTTTATGTGAGAAAACGAAATTTGGAGTCTCCTGGTTAAATTTGAGCCTAACCTAACCTAACCTAACCTAACCTAACCTAACCAACGTAACCTAACCTAACCTCCCCAAATTGCAGGTACTGTAACCTATCGTGGATTAGAGTGATTTACGATCAAGTTTATGTGAGAAAACGAAATTTGGAGTCTCCTGGTTAAATTTGAGCCTAACCTAACCTAACCTAACCTAACCTAACCTAACCAACGTAACCTAACCTAACCTCCCCAAATTGCAGGTACTGTAACCTATCGTGGATTAGAGTGATTTACGATCAAGTTTATGTGAGAAAACGAAATTTGGAGTCTCCTGGTTAAATTTGAGCCTAACCTAACCTAACCTAACCTAACCTAACCTAACCAACGTAACCTAACCTAACCTCCCCAAATTGCAGGTACTGTAACCTATCGTGGATTAGAGTGATTTACGATCAAGTTTATGTGAGAAAACGAAATTTGGAGTCTCCTGGTTAAATTTGAGCCTAACCTAACCTAACCTAACCTAACCTAACCTAACCAACGTAACCTAACCTAACCTCCCCAAATTGCAGGTACTGTAACCTATCGTGGATTAGAGTGATTTACGATCAAGTTTATGTGAGAAAACGAAATTTGGAGTCTCCTGGTTAAATTTGAGCCTAACCTAACCTAACCTAACCTAACCTAACCTAACCTAACCTAACCAACGTAACCTAACCTAACCTCCCCAAATTGCAGGTACTGTAACCTATCGTGGATTAGAGTGATTTACGATCAAGTTTATGTGAGAAAACGAAATTTGGAGTCTCCTGGTTAAATTTGAGCCTAACCTAACCTAACCTAACCTAACCTAACCAACGTAACCTAACCTAACCTCCCCAAATTTGCATTTACTGTAACCTATCGTGGATTAGAGTGATTTACGATCAAGTTTATGTGAGAAAACGAAATTTGGAGTCTCCTGGTTAAATTTGAGCCTAACCTAACCTAACCTAACCTAACCTAACCTAACCAACGTAACCTAACCTAACCTCCCCAAATTGCAGGTACTGTAACCTATCGTGGATTAGAGTGATTTACGATCAAGTTTATGTGAGAAAACGAAATTTGGAGTCTCCTGGTTAAATTTGAGCCTAACCTAACCTAACCTAACCTAACCTAACCTAACCTAACCTAACCAACGTAACCTAACCTAACCTCCCCAAATTGCAGGTACTGTAACCTATCGTGGATTAGAGTGATTTACGATCAAGTTTATGTGAGAAAACGAAATTTGGAGTCTCCTGGTTAAATTTGAGCCTAACCTAACCTAACCTAACCTAACCTAACCTAACCTAACCTAACCAACGTAACCTAACCTAACCTCCCCAAATTGCAGGTACTGTAACCTATCGTGGATTAGAGTGATTTACGATCAAGTTTATGTGAGAAAACGAAATTTGGAGTCTCCTGGTTAAATTTGAGCCTAACCTAACCTAACCTAACCTAACCTAACCTAACCAACGTAACCTAACCTAACCTCCCCAAATTGCAGGTACTGTAACCTATCGTGGATTAGAGTGATTTACGATCAAGTTTATGTGAGAAAACGAAATTTGGAGTCTCCTGGTTAAATTTGAGCCTAACCTAACCTAACCTAACCTAACCTAACCTAACCTAACCTAACCAACGTAACCTAACCTAACCTCCCCAAATTGCAGGTACTGTAACCTATCGTGGATTAGAGTGATTTACGATCAAGTTTATGTGAGAAAACGAAATTTGGAGTCTCCTGGTTAAATTTGAGCCTAACCTAACCTAACCTAACCTAACCTAACCTAACCTAACCTAACCAACGTAACCTAACCTAACCTCCCCAAATTGCAGGTACTGTAACCTATCGTGGATTAGAGTGATTTACGATCAAGTTTATGTGAGAAAACGAAATTTGGAGTCTCCTGGTTAAATTTGAGCCTAACCTAACCTAACCTAACCTAACCTAACCTAACCTAACCTAACCAACGTAACCTAACCTAACCTCCCCAAATTGCAGGTACTGTAACCTATCGTGGATTAGAGTGATTTACGATCAAGTTTATGTGAGAAAACGAAATTTGGAGTCTCCTGGTTAAATTTGAGCCTAACCTAACCTAACCTAACCTAACCTAACCTAACCTAACCTAACCAACGTAACCTAACCTAACCTCCCCAAATTGCAGGTACTGTAACCTATCGTGGATTAGAGTGATTTACGATCAAGTTTATGTGAGAAAACGAAATTTGGAGTCTCCTGGTTAAATTTGAGCCTAACCTAACCTAACCTAACCTAACCTAACCTAACCAACGTAACCTAACCTAACCTCCCCAAATTGCAGGTACTGTAACCTATCGTGGATTAGAGTGATTTACGATCAAGTTTATGTGAGAAAACGAAATTTGGAGTCTCCTGGTTAAATTTGAGCCTAACCTAACCTAACCTAACCTAACCTAACCTAACCTAACCTAACCAACGTAACCTAACCTAACCTCCCCAAATTGCAGGTACTGTAACCTATCGTGGATTAGAGTGATTTACGATCAAGTTTATGTGAGAAAACGAAATTTGGAGTCTCCTGGTTAAATTTGAGCCTAACCTAACCTAACCTAACCTAACCTAACCTAACCTAACCTAACCAACGTAACCTAACCTAACCTCCCCAAATTGCAGGTACTGTAACCTATCGTGGATTAGAGTGATTTACGATCAAGTTTATGTGAGAAAACGAAATTTGGAGTCTCCTGGTTAAATTTGAGCCTAACCTAACCTAACCTAACCTAACCTAACCTAACCTAACCTAACCAACGTAACCTAACCTAACCTCCCCAAATTGCAGGTACTGTAACCTATCGTGGATTAGAGTGATTTACGATCAAGTTTATGTGAGAAAACGAAATTTGGAGTCTCCTGGTTAAATTTGAGCCTAACCTAACCTAACCTAACCTAACCTAACCTAACCTAACCTAACCAACGTAACCTAACCTAACCTCCCCAAATTGCAGGTACTGTAACCTATCGTGGATTAGAGTGATTTACGATCAAGTTTATGTGAGAAAACGAAATTTGGAGTCTCCTGGTTAAATTTGAGCCTAACCTAACCTAACCTAACCTAACCTAACCTAACCTAACCTAACCAACGTAACCTAACCTAACCTCCCCAAATTGCAGGTACTGTAACCTATCGTGGATTAGAGTGATTTACGATCAAGTTTATGTGAGAAAACGAAATTTGGAGTCTCCTGGTTAAATTTGAGCCTAACCTAACCTAACCTAACCTAACCTAACCTAACCAACGTAACCTAACCTAACCTCCCCAAATTGCAGGTACTGTAACCTATCGTGGATTAGAGTGATTTACGATCAAGTTTATGTGAGAAAACGAAATTTGGAGTCTCCTGGTTAAATTTGAGCCTAACCTAACCTAACCTAACCTAACCTAACCTAACCTAACCTAACCAACGTAACCTAACCTAACCTCCCCAAATTGCAGGTACTGTAACCTATCGTGGATTAGAGTGATTTACGATCAAGTTTATGTGAGAAAACGAAATTTGGAGTCTCCTGGTTAAATTTGAGCCTAACCTAACCTAACCTAACCTAACCTAACCTAACCAACGTAACCTAACCTAACCTCCCCAAATTGCAGGTACTGTAACCTATCGTGGATTAGAGTGATTTACGATCAAGTTTATGTGAGAAAACGAAATTTAGAGTCTCCTGGTTAAATTTGAGCCTAACCTAACCTAACCTAACCTAACCTAACCTAACCTAACCTAACCAACGTAACCTAACCTAACCTCCCCAAATTGCAGGTACTGTAACCTATCGTGGATTAGAGTGATTTACGATCAAGTTTATGTGAGAAAACGAAATTTGGAGTCTCCTGGTTAAATTTGAGCCTAACCTAACCTAACCTAACCTAACCTAACCTAACCAACGTAACCTAACCTAACCTCCCCAAATTGCAGGTACTGTAACCTATCGTGGATTAGAGTGATTTACGATCAAGTTTATGTGAGAAAACGAAATTTGGAGTCTCCTGGTTAAATTTGAGCCTAACCTAACCTAACCTAACCTAACCTAACCTAACCTAACCTAACCAACGTAACCTAACCTAACCTCCCCAAATTGCAGGTACTGTAACCTATCGTGGATTAGAGTGATTTACGATCAAGTTTATGTGAGAAAACGAAATTTGGAGTCTCCTGGTTAAATTTGAGCCTAACCTAACCTAACCTAACCTAACCTAACCTAACCTAACCTAACCAACGTAACCTAACCTAACCTCCCCAAATTGCAGGTACTGTAACCTATCGTGGATTAGAGTGATTTACGATCAAGTTTATGTGAGAAAACGAAATTTGGAGTCTCCTGGTTAAATTTGAGCCTAACCTAACCTAACCTAACCTAACCTAACCTAACCTAACCTAACCAACGTAACCTAACCTAACCTCCCCAAATTGCAGGTACTGTAACCTATCGTGGATTAGAGTGATTTACGATCAAGTTTATGTGAGAAAACGAAATTTGGAGTCTCCTGGTTAAATTTGAGCCTAACCTAACCTAACCTAACCTAACCTAACCTAACCTAACCTAACCAACGTAACCTAACCTAACCTCCCCAAATTGCAGGTACTGTAACCTATCGTGGATTAGAGTGATTTACGATCAAGTTTATGTGAGAAAACGAAATTTGGAGTCTCCTGGTTAAATTTGAGCCTAACCTAACCTAACCTAACCTAACCTAACCTAACCTAACCTAACCAACGTAACCTAACCTAACCTCCCCAAATTGCAGGTACTGTAACCTATGGTGGATTAGAGTGATTTACGATCAAGTTTATGTGAGAAAACGAAATTTGGAGTCTCCTGGTTAAATTTGAGCCTAACCTAACCTAACCTAACCTAACCTAACCTAACCTAACCTAACCAACGTAACCTAACCTAACCTCCCCAAATAGCAGGTACTGTAACCTATCGTGGATTAGAGTGATTTACGATCAAGTTTATGTGAGAAAACGAAATTTGGAGTCTCCTGGTTAAATTTGAGCCTAACCTAACCTAACCTAACCTAACCTAACCTAACCTAACCTAACCAACGTAACCTAACCTAACCTCCCCAAATTGCAGGTACTGTAACCTATCGTGGATTAGAGTGATTTACGATCAAGTTTATGTGAGAAAACGAAATTTGGAGTCTCCTGGTTAAATTTGAGCCTAACCTAACCTAACCTAACCTAACCTAACCTAACCTAACCTAACCAACGTAACCTAACCTAACCTCCCCAAATTGCAGGTACTGTAACCTATCGTGGATTAGAGTGATTTACGATCAAGTTTATGTGAGAAAACGAAATTTGGAGTCTCCTGGTTAAATTTGAGCCTAACCTAACCTAACCTAACCTAACCTAACCTAACCTAACCTAACCAACGTAACCTAACCTAACCTCCCCAAATTGCAGGTACTGTAACCTATCGTGGATTAGAGTGATTTACGATCAAGTTTATGTGAGAAAACGAAATTTGGAGTCTCCTGGTTAAATTTGAGCCTAACCTAACCTAACCTAACCTAACCTAACCTAACCTAACCTAACCAACGTAACCTAACCTAACCTCCCCAAATTGCAGGTACTGTAACCTATCGTGGATTAGAGTGATTTACGATCAAGTTTATGTGAGAAAACGAAATTTGGAGTCTCCTGGTTAAATTTGAGCCTAACCTAACCTAACCTAACCTAACCTAACCTAACCTAACCTAACCAACGTAACCTAACCTAACCTCCCCAAATTGCAGGTACTGTAACCTATCGTGGATTAGAGTGATTTACGATCAAGTTTATGTGAGAAAACGAAATTTGGAGTCTCCTGGTTAAATTTGAGCCTAACCTAACCTAACCTAACCTAACCTAACCTAACCAACGTAACCTAACCTAACCTCCCCAAATTGCAGGTACTGTAACCTATCGTGGATTAGAGTGATTTACGATCAAGTTTATGTGAGAAAACGAAATTTGGAGTCTCCTGGTTAAATTTGAGCCTAACCTAACCTAACCTAACCTAACCTAACCTAACCTAACCTAACCAACGTAACCTAACCTAACCTCCCCAAATTGCAGGTACTGTAACCTATCGTGGATTAGAGTGATTTACGATCAAGTTTATGTGAGAAAACGAAATTTGGAGTCTCCTGGTTAAATTTGAGCCTAACCTAACCTAACCTAACCTAACCTAACCTAACCTAACCTAACCAACGTAACCTAACCTAACCTCCCCAAATTGCAGGTACTGTAACCTATCGTGGATTAGAGTGATTTACGATCAAGTTTATGTGAGAAAACGAAATTTGGAGTCTCCTGGTTAAATTTGAGCCTAACCTAACCTAACCTAACCTAACCTAACCTAACCTAACCTAACCAACGTAACCTAACCTAACCTCCCCAAATTGCAGGTACTGTAACCTATCGTGGATTAGAGTGATTTACGATCAAGTTTATGTGAGAAAACGAAATTTGGAGTCTCCTGGTTAAATTTGAGCCTAACCTAACCTAACCTAACCTAACCTAACCTAACCTAACCTAACCAACGTAACCTAACCTAACCTCCCCAAATTGCAGGTACTGTAACCTATCGTGGATTAGAGTGATTTACGATCAAGTTTATGTGAGAAAACGAAATTTGGAGTCTCCTGGTTAAATTTGAGCCTAACCTAACCTAACCTAACCTAACCTAACCTAACCTAACCTAACCAACGTAACCTAACCTAACCTCCCCAAATTGCAGGTACTGTAACCTATCGTGGATTAGAGTGATTTACGATCAAGTTTATGTGAGAAAACGAAATTTGGAGTCTCCTGGTTAAATTTGAGCCTAACCTAACCTAACCTAACCTAACCTAACCTAACCTAACCTAACCAACGTAACCTAACCTAACCTCCCCAAATTGCAGGTACTGTAACCTATCGTGGATTAGAGTGATTTACGATCAAGTTTATGTGAGAAAACGAAATTTGGAGTCTCCTGGTTAAATTTGAGCCTAACCTAACCTAACCTAACCTAACCTAACCTAACCTAACCTAACCAACGTAACCTAACCTAACCTCCCCAAATTGCAGGTACTGTAACCTATCGTGGATTAGAGTGATTTACGATCAAGTTTATGTGAGAAAACGAAATTTGGAGTCTCCTGGTTAAATTTGAGCCTAACCTAACCTAACCTAACCTAACCTAACCTAACCTAACCTAACCAACGTAACCTAACCTAACCTCCCCAAATTGCAGGTACTGTAACCTATCGTGGATTAGAGTGATTTACGATCAAGTTTATGTGAGAAAACGAAATTTGGAGTCTCCTGGTTAAATTTGAGCCTAACCTAACCTAACCTAACCTAACCTAACCTAACCTAACCTAACCAACGTAACCTAACCTAACCTCCCCAAATTGCAGGAACTGTAACCTATCGTGGATTAGAGTGATTTACGATCAAGTTTATGTGAGAAAACGAAATTTGGAGTCTCCTGGTTAAATTTGAGCCTAACCTAACCTAACCTAACCTAACCTAACCTAACCTAACCTAACCAACGTAACCTAACCTAACCTCCCCAAATTGCAGGTACTGTAACCTATCGTGGATTAGAGTGATTTACGATCAAGTTTATGTGAGAAAACGAAATTTGGAGTCTCCTGGTTAAATTTGAGCCTAACCTAACCTAACCTAACCTAACCTAACCTAACCTAACCTAACCAACGTAACCTAACCTAACCTCCCCAAATTGCAGGTACTGTAACCTATCGTGGATTAGAGTGATTTACGATCAAGTTTATGTGAGAAAACGAAATTTGGAGTCTCCTGGTTAAATTTGAGCCTAACCTAACCTAACCTAACCTAACCTAACCTAACCTAACCTAACCAACGTAACCTAACCTAACCTCCCCAAATTGCAGGTACTGTAACCTATCGTGGATTAGAGTGATTTACGATCAAGTTTATGTGAGAAAACGAAATTTGGAGTCTCCTGGTTAAATTTGAGCCTAACCTAACCTAACCTAACCTAACCTAACCTAACCTAACCTAACCAACGTAACCTAACCTAACCTCCCCAAATTGCAGGTACTGTAACCTATCGTGGATTAGAGTGATTTACGATCAAGTTTATGTGAGAAAACGAAATTTGGAGTCTCCTGGTTAAATTTGAGCCTAACCTAACCTAACCTAACCTAACCTAACCTAACCTAACCTAACCAACGTAACCTAACCTAACCTCCCCAAATTGCAGGTACTGTAACCTATCGTGGATTAGAGTGATTTACGATCAAGATTATGTGAGAAAACGAAATTTGGAGTCTCCTGGTTAAATTTGAGCCTAACCTAACCTAACCTAACCTAACCTAACCTAACCTAACCTAACCAACGTAACCTAACCTAACCTCCCCAAATTGCAGGTACTGTAACCTATCGTGGATTAGAGTGATTTACGATCAAGTTTATGTGAGAAAACGAAATTTGGAGTCTCCTGGTTAAATTTGAGCCTAACCTAACCTAACCTAACCTAACCTAACCTAACCTAACCTAACCAACGTAACCTAACCTAACCTCCCCAAATTGCAGGTACTGTAACCTATCGTGGATTAGAGTGATTTACGATCAAGTTTATGTGAGAAAACGAAATTTGGAGTCTCCTGGTTAAATTTGAGCCTAACCTAACCTAACCTAACCTAACCTAACCTAACCTAACCTAACCAACGTAACCTAACCTAACCTCCCCAAATTGCAGGTACTGTAACCTATCGTGGATTAGAGTGATTTACGATCAAGTTTATGTGAGAAAACGAAATTTGGAGTCTCCTGGTTAAATTTGAGCCTAACCTAACCTAACCTAACCTAACCTAACCTAACCTAACCTAACCAACGTAACCTAACCTAACCTCCCCAAATTGCAGGTACTGTAACCTATCGTGGATTAGAGTGATTTACGATCAAGTTTATGTGAGAAAACGAAATTTGGAGTCTCCTGGTTAAATTTGAGCCTAACCTAACCTAACCTAACCTAACCTAACCTAACCTAACCTAACCAACGTAACCTAACCTAACCTCCCCAAATTGCAGGTACTGTAACCTATCGTGGATTAGAGTGATTTACGATCAAGTTTATGTGAGAAAACGAAATTTGGAGTCTCCTGGTTAAATTTGAGCCTAACCTAACCTAACCTAACCTAACCTAACCTAACCTAACCTAACCAACGTAACCTAACCTAACCTCCCCAAATTGCAGGTACTGTAACCTATCGTGGATTAGAGTGATTTACGATCAAGTTTATGTGAGAAAACGAAATTTGGAGTCTCCTGGTTAAATTTGAGCCTAACCTAACCTAACCTAACCTAACCTAACCTAACCTAACCTAACCAACGTAACCTAACCTAACCTCCCCAAATTGCAGGTACTGTAACCTATCGTGGATTAGAGTGATTTACGATCAAGTTTATGTGAGAAAACGAAATTTGGAGTCTCCTGGTTAAATTTGAGCCTAACCTAACCTAACCTAACCTAACCTAACCTAACCTAACCTAACCAACGTAACCTAACCTAACCTCCCCAAATTGCAGGTACTGTAACCTATCGTGGATTAGAGTGATTTACGATCAAGTTTATGTGAGAAAACGAAATTTGGAGTCTCCTGGTTAAATTTGAGCCTAACCTAACCTAACCTAACCTAACCTAACCTAACCTAACCTAACCAACGTAACCTAACCTAACCTCCCCAAATTGCAGGTACTGTAACCTATCGTGGATTAGAGTGATTTACGATCAAGTTTATGTGAGAAAACGAAATTTGGAGTCTCCTGGTTAAATTTGAGCCTAACCTAACCTAACCTAACCTAACCTAACCTAACCTAACCTAACCAACGTAACCTAACCTAACCTCCCCAAATTGCAGGTACTGTAACCTATCGTGGATTAGAGTGATTTACGATCAAGTTTATGTGAGAAAACGAAATTTGGAGTCTCCTGGTTAAATTTGAGCCTAACCTAACCTAACCTAACCTAACCTAACCTAACCTAACCTAACCAACGTAACCTAACCTAACCTCCCCAAATTGCAGGTACTGTAACCTATCGTGGATTAGAGTGATTTACGATCAAGTTTATGTGAGAAAACGAAATTTGGAGTCTCCTGGTTAAATTTGAGCCTAACCTAACCTAACCTAACCTAACCTAACCTAACCTAACCTAACCAACGTAACCTAACCTAACCTCCCCAAATTGCAGGTACTGTAACCTATCGTGGATTAGAGTGATTTACGATCAAGTTTATGTGAGAAAACGAAATTTGGAGTCTCCTGGTTAAATTTGAGCCTAACCTAACCTAACCTAACCTAACCTAACCTAACCTAACCTAACCAACGTAACCTAACCTAACCTCCCCAAATTGCAGGTACTGTAACCTATCGTGGATTAGAGTGATTTACGATCAAGTTTATGTGAGAAAACGAAATTTGGAGTCTCCTGGTTAAATTTGAGCCTAACCTAACCTAACCTAACCTAACCTAACCTAACCTAACCTAACCAACGTAACCTAACCTAACCTCCCCAAATTGCAGGTACTGTAACCTATCGTGGATTAGAGTGATTTACGATCAAGTTTATGTGAGAAAACGAAATTTGGAGTCTCCTGGTTAAATTTGAGCCTAACCTAACCTAACCTAACCTAACCTAACCTAACCTAACCTAACCAACGTAACCTAACCTAACCTCCCCAAATTGCAGGTACTGTAACCTATCGTGGATTAGAGTGATTTACGATCAAGTTTATGTGAGAAAACGAAATTTGGAGTCTCCTGGTTAAATTTGAGCCTAACCTAACCTAACCTAACCTAACCTAACCTAACCTAACCTAACCAACGTAACCTAACCTAACCTCCCCAAATTGCAGGTACTGTAACCTATCGTGGATTAGAGTGATTTACGATCAAGTTTATGTGAGAAAACGAAATTTGGAGTCTCCTGGTTAAATTTGAGCCTAACCTAACCTAACCTAACCTAACCTAACCTAACCTAACCTAACCAACGTAACCTAACCTAACCTCCCCAAATTGCAGGTACTGTAACCTATCGTGGATTAGAGTGATTTACGATCAAGTTTATGTGAGAAAACGAAATTTGGAGTCTCCTGGTTAAATTTGAGCCTAACCTAACCTAACCTAACCTAACCTAACCTAACCTAACCTAACCAACGTAACCTAACCTAACCTCCCCAAATTGCAGGTACTGTAACCTATCGTGGATTAGAGTGATTTACGATCAAGTTTATGTGAGAAAACGAAATTTGGAGTCTCCTGGTTAAATTTGAGCCTAACCTAACCTAACCTAACCTAACCTAACCTAACCTAACCTAACCAACGTAACCTAACCTAACCTCCCCAAATTGCAGGTACTGTAACCTATCGTGGATTAGAGTGATTTACGATCAAGTTTATGTGAGAAAACGAAATTTGGAGTCTCCTGGTTAAATTTGAGCCTAACCTAACCTAACCTAACCTAACCTAACCTAACCTAACCTAACCAACGTAACCTAACCTAACCTCCCCAAATTGCAGGTACTGTAACCTATCGTGGATTAGAGTGATTTACGATCAAGTTTATGTGAGAAAACGAAATTTGGAGTCTCCTGGTTAAATTTGAGCCTAACCTAACCTAACCTAACCTAACCTAACCTAACCTAACCTAACCAACGTAACCTAACCTAACCTCCCCAAATTGCAGGTACTGTAACCTATCGTGGATTAGAGTGATTTACGATCAAGTTTATGTGAGAAAACGAAATTTGGAGTCTCCTGGTTAAATTTGAGCCTAACCTAACCTAACCTAACCTAACCTAACCTAACCTAACCTAACCAACGTAACCTAACCTAACCTCCCCAAATTGCAGGTACTGTAACCTATCGTGGATTAGAGTGATTTACGATCAAGTTTATGTGAGAAAACGAAATTTGGAGTCTCCTGGTTAAATTTGAGCCTAACCTAACCTAACCTAACCTAACCTAACCTAACCTAACCTAACCAACGTAACCTAACCTAACCTCCCCAAATTGCAGGTACTGTAACCTATCGTGGATTAGAGTGATTTACGATCAAGTTTATGTGAGAAAACGAAATTTGGAGTCTCCTGGTTAAATTTGAGCCTAACCTAACCTAACCTAACCTAACCTAACCTAACCTAACCTAACCAACGTAACCTAACCTAACCTCCCCAAATTGCAGGTACTGTAACCTATCGTGGATTAGAGTGATTTACGATCAAGTTTATGTGAGAAAACGAAATTTGGAGTCTCCTGGTTAAATTTGAGCCTAACCTAACCTAACCTAACCTAACCTAACCTAACCTAACCTAACCAACGTAACCTAACCTAACCTCCCCAAATTGCAGGTACTGTAACCTATCGTGGATTAGAGTGATTTACGATCAAGTTTATGTGAGAAAACGAAATTTGGAGTCTCCTGGTTAAATTTGAGCCTAACCTAACCTAACCTAACCTAACCTAACCTAACCTAACCTAACCAACGTAACCTAACCTAACCTCCCCAAATTGCAGGTACTGTAACCTATCGTGGATTAGAGTGATTTACGATCAAGTTTATGTGAGAAAACGAAATTTGGAGTCTCCTGGTTAAATTTGAGCCTAACCTAACCTAACCTAACCTAACCTAACCTAACCTAACCTAACCTAACCTAACCTAACCAACGTAACCTAACCTAACCTCCCCAAATTGCAGGTACTGTAACCTATCGTGGATTAGAGTGATTTACGATCAAGTTTATGTGAGAAAACGAAATTTGGAGTCTCCTGGTTAAATTTGAGCCTAACCTAACCTAACCTAACCTAACCTAACCTAACCTAACCTAACCAACGTAACCTAACCTAACCTCCCCAAATTGCAGGTACTGTAACCTATCGTGGATTAGAGTGATTTACGATCAAGTTTATGTGAGAAAACGAAATTTGGAGTCTCCTGGTTAAATTTGAGCCTAACCTAACCTAACCTAACCTAACCTAACCTAACCTAACCAACGTAACCTAACCTAACCTCCCCAAATTGCAGGTACTGTAACCTATCGTGGATTAGAGTGATTTACGATCAAGTTTATGTGAGAAAACGAAATTTGGAGTCTCCTGGTTAAATTTGAGCCTAACCTAACCTAACCTAACCTAACCTAACCTAACCTAACCTAACCAACGTAACCTAACCTAACCTCCCCAAATTGCAGGTACTGTAACCTATCGTGGATTAGAGTGATTTACGATCAAGTTTATGTGAGAAAACGAAATTTGGAGTCTCCTGGTTAAATTTGAGCCTAACCTAACCTAACCTAACCTAACCTAACCTAACCTAACCAACGTAACCTAACCTAACCTCCCCAAATTGCAGGTACTGTAACCTATCGTGGATTAGAGTGATTTACGATCAAGTTTATGTGAGAAAACGAAATTTGGAGTCTCCTGGTTAAATTTGAGCCTAACCTAACCTAACCTAACCTAACCTAACCTAACCTAACCTAACCAACGTAACCTAACCTAACCTCCCCAAATTGCAGGTACTGTAACCTATCGTGGATTAGAGTGATTTACGATCAAGTTTATGTGAGAAAACGAAATTTGGAGTCTCCTGGTTAAATTTGAGCCTAACCTAACCTAACCTAACCTAACCTAACCTAACCTAACCTAACCAACGTAACCTAACCTAACCTCCCCAAATTGCAGGTACTGTAACCTATCGTGGATTAGAGTGATTTACGATCAAGTTTATGTGAGAAAACGAAATTTGGAGTCTCCTGGTTAAATTTGAGCCTAACCTAACCTAACCTAACCTAACCTAACCTAACCTAACCTAACCAACGTAACCTAACCTAACCTCCCCAAATTGCAGGTACTGTAACCTATCGTGGATTAGAGTGATTTACGATCAAGTTTATGTGAGAAAACGAAATTTGGAGTCTCCTGGTTAAATTTGAGCCTAACCTAACCTAACCTAACCTAACCTAACCTAACCTAACCAACGTAACCTAACCTAACCTCCCCAAATTGCAGGTACTGTAACCTATCGTGGATTAGAGTGATTTACGATCAAGTTTATGTGAGAAAACGAAATTTGGAGTCTCCTGGTTAAATTTGAGCCTAACCTAACCTAACCTAACCTAACCTAACCTAACCAACGTAACCTAACCTAACCTCCCCAAATTGCAGGTACTGTAACCTATCGTGGATTAGAGTGATTTACGATCAAGTTTATGTGAGAAAACGAAATTTGGAGTCTCCTGGTTAAATTTGAGCCTAACCTAACCTAACCTAACCTAACCTAACCTAACCTAACCTAACCAACGTAACCTAACCTAACCTCCCCAAATTGCAGGTACTGTAACCTATCGTGGATTAGAGTGATTTACGATCAAGTTTATGTGAGAAAACGAAATTTGGAGTCTCCTGGTTAAATTTGAGCCTAACCTAACCTAACCTAACCTAACCTAACCTAACCTAACCTAACCAACGTAACCTAACCTAACCTCCCCAAATTGCAGGTACTGTAACCTATCGTGGATTAGAGTGATTTACGATCAAGTTTATGTGAGAAAACGAAATTTGGAGTCTCCTGGTTAAATTTGAGCCTAACCTAACCTAACCTAACCTAACCTAACCTAACCTAACCTAACCAACGTAACCTAACCTAACCTCCCCAAATTGCAGGTACTGTAACCTATCGTGGATTAGAGTGATTTACGATCAAGTTTATGTGAGAAAACGAAATTTGGAGTCTCCTGGTTAAATTTGAGCCTAACCTAACCTAACCTAACCTAACCTAACCTAACCTAACCAACGTAACCTAACCTAACCTCCCCAAATTGCAGGTACTGTAACCTATCGTGGATTAGAGTGATTTACGATCAAGTTTATGTGAGAAAACGAAATTTGGAGTCTCCTGGTTAAATTTGAGCCTAACCTAACCTAACCTAACCTAACCTAACCTAACCTAACCTAACCAACGTAACCTAACCTAACCTCCCCAAATTGCAGGTACTGTAACCTATCGTGGATTAGAGTGATTTACGATCAAGTTTATGTGAGAAAACGAAATTTGGAGTCTCCTGGTTAAATTTGAGCCTAACCTAACCTAACCTAACCTAACCTAACCTAACCTAACCTAACCAACGTAACCTAACCTAACCTCCCCAAATTGCAGGTACTGTAACCTATCGTGGATTAGAGTGATTTACGATCAAGTTTATGTGAGAAAACGAAATTTGGAGTCTCCTGGTTAAATTTGAGCCTAACCTAACCTAACCTAACCTAACCTAACCTAACCAACGTAACCTAACCTAACCTCCCCAAATTGCAGGTACTGTAACCTATCGTGGATTAGAGTGATTTACGATCAAGTTTATGTGAGAAAACGAAATTTGGAGTCTCCTGGTTAAATTTGAGCCTAACCTAACCTAACCTAACCTAACCTAACCTAACCTAACCTAACCAACGTAACCTAACCTAACCTCCCCAAATTGCAGGTACTGTAACCTATCGTGGATTAGAGTGATTTACGATCAAGTTTATGTGAGAAAACGAAATTTGGAGTCTCCTGGTTAAATTTGAGCCTAACCTAACCTAACCTAACCTAACCTAACCTAACCTAACCTAACCAACGTAACCTAACCTAACCTCCCCAAATTGCAGGTACTGTAACCTATCGTGGATTAGAGTGATTTACGATCAAGTTTATGTGAGAAAACGAAATTTGGAGTCTCCTGGTTAAATTTGAGCCTAACCTAACCTAACCTAACCTAACCTAACCTAACCTAACCTAACCAACGTAACCTAACCTAACCTCCCCAAATTGCAGGTACTGTAACCTATCGTGGATTAGAGTGATTTACGATCAAGTTTATGTGAGAAAACGAAATTTGGAGTCTCCTGGTTAAATTTGAGCCTAACCTAACCTAACCTAACCTAACCTAACCTAACCTAACCTAACCAACGTAACCTAACCTAACCTCCCCAAATTGCAGGTACTGTAACCTATCGTGGATTAGAGTGATTTACGATCAAGTTTATGTGAGAAAACGAAATTTGGAGTCTCCTGGTTAAATTTGAGCCTAACCTAACCTAACCTAACCTAACCTAACCTAACCAACGTAACCTAACCTAACCTCCCCAAATTGCAGGTACTGTAACCTATCGTGGATTAGAGTGATTTACGATCAAGTTTATGTGAGAAAACGAAATTTGGAGTCTCCTGGTTAAATTTGAGCCTAACCTAACCTAACCTAACCTAACCTAACCTAACCTAACCAACGTAACCTAACCTAACCTCCCCAAATTGCAGGTACTGTAACCTATCGTGGATTAGAGTGATTTACGATCAAGTTTATGTGAGAAAACGAAATTTGGAGTCTCCTGGTTAAATTTGAGCCTAACCTAACCTAACCTAACCTAACCTAACCTAACCTAACCTAACCAACGTAACCTAACCTAACCTCCCCAAATTGCAGGTACTGTAACCTATCGTGGATTAGAGTGATTTACGATCAAGTTTATGTGAGAAAACGAAATTTGGAGTCTCCTGGTTAAATTTGAGCCTAACCTAACCTAACCTAACCTAACCTAACCTAACCTAACCTAACCAACGTAACCTAACCTAACCTCCCCAAATTGCAGGTACTGTAACCTATCGTGGATTAGAGTGATTTACGATCAAGTTTATGTGAGAAAACGAAATTTGGAGTCTCCTGGTTAAATTTGAGCCTAACCTAACCTAACCTAACCTAACCTAACCTAACCTAACCTAACCAACGTAACCTAACCTAACCTCCCCAAATTGCAGGTACTGTAACCTATCGTGGATTAGAGTGATTTACGATCAAGTTTATGTGAGAAAACGAAATTTGGAGTCTCCTGGTTAAATTTGAGCCTAACCTAACCTAACCTAACCTAACCTAACCTAACCTAACCTAACCAACGTAACCTAACCTAACCTCCCCAAATTGCAGGTACTGTAACCTATCGTGGATTAGAGTGATTTACGATCAAGTTTATGTGAGAAAACGAAATTTGGAGTCTCCTGGTTAAATTTGAGCCTAACCTAACCTAACCTAACCTAACCTAACCTAACCTAACCAACGTAACCTAACCTAACCTCCCCAAATTGCAGGTACTGTAACCTATCGTGGATTAGAGTGATTTACGATCAAGTTTATGTGAGAAAACGAAATTTGGAGTCTCCTGGTTAAATTTGAGCCTAACCTAACCTAACCTAACCTAACCTAACCTAACCTAACCTAACCAACGTAACCTAACCTAACCTCCCCAAATTGCAGGTACTGTAACCTATCGTGGATTAGAGTGATTTACGATCAAGTTTATGTGAGAAAACGAAATTTGGAGTCTCCTGGTTAAATTTGAGCCTAACCTAACCTAACCTAACCTAACCTAACCTAACCTAACCTAACCAACGTAACCTAACCTAACCTCCCCAAATTGCAGGTACTGTAACCTATCGTGGATTAGAGTGATTTACGATCAAGTTTATGTGAGAAAACGAAATTTGGAGTCTCCTGGTTAAATTTGAGCCTAACCTAACCTAACCTAACCTAACCTAACCTAACCTAACCTAACCTAACCAACGTAACCTAACCTAAC
The DNA here is from genome assembly GCF_042767895.1 of Penaeus vannamei. Classification (NCBI taxonomy): domain Eukaryota; kingdom Metazoa; phylum Arthropoda; class Malacostraca; order Decapoda; family Penaeidae; genus Penaeus; species Penaeus vannamei. Next base: position 900,816 of record NC_091592.1, on the reverse strand, counting down.
CTCCCCAAATTGCAGGTACTGTAACCTATCGTGGATTAGAGTGATTTACGATCAAGTTTATGTGAGAAAACGAAATTTGGAGTCTCCTGGTTAAATTTGAGCCTAACCTAACCTAACCTAACCTAACCTAACCTAACCTAACCTAACCAACGTAACCTAACCTAACCTCCCCAAATTGCAGGTACTGTAACCTATCGTGGATTAGAGTGATTTACGATCAAGTTTATGTGAGAAAACGAAATTTGGAGTCTCCTGGTTAAATTTGAGCTTGTCCTAACCTAACCTAACCTAACCTAACCTAACCTAACCTAACCAACGTAACCTAACCTAACCTCCCCAAATTGCAGGTACTGTAACCTATCGTGGATTAGAGTGATTTACGATCAAGTTTATGTGAGAAAACGAAATTTGGAGTCTCCTGGTTAAATTTGAGCCTAACCTAACCTAACCTAACCTAACCTAACCTAACCTAACCTAACCAACGTAACCTAACCTAACCTCCCCAAATTGCAGGTACTGTAACCTATCGTGGATTAGAGTGATTTACGATCAAGTTTATGTGAGAAAACGAAATTTGGAGTCTCCTGGTTAAATTTGAGCCTAACCTAACCTAACCTAACCTAACCTAACCTAACCTAACCTAACCAACGTAACCTAACCTAACCTCCCCAAATTGCAGGTACTGTAACCTATCGTGGATTAGAGTGATTTACGATCAAGTTTATGTGAGAAAACGAAATTTGGAGTCTCCTGGTTAAATTTGAGCCTAACCTAACCTAACCTAACCTAACCTAACCTAACCTAACCAACGTAACCTAACCTAACCTCCCCAAATTGCAGGTACTGTAACCTATCGTGGATTAGAGTGATTTACGATCAAGTTTATGTGAGAAAACGAAATTTGGAGTCTCCTGGTTAAATTTGAGCCTAACCTAACCTAACCTAACCTAACCTAACCTAACCTAACCTAACCAACGTAACCTAACCTAACCTCCCCAAATTGCAGGTACTGTAACCTATCGTGGATTAGAGTGATTTACGATCAAGTTTATGTGAGAAAACGAAATTTGGAGTCTCCTGGTTAAATTTGAGCCTAACCTAACCTAACCTAACCTAACCTAACCTAACCTAACCTAACCAACGTAACCTAACCTAACCTCCCCAAATTGCAGGTACTGTAACCTATCGTGGATTAGAGTGATTTACGATCAAGTTTATGTGAGAAAACGAAATTTGGAGTCTCCTGGTTAAATTTGAGCCTAACCTAACCTAACCTAACCTAACCTAACCTAACCTAACCTAACCAACGTAACCTAACCTAACCTCCCCAAATTGCAGGTACTGTAACCTATCGTGGATTAGAGTGATTTACGATCAAGTTTATGTGAGAAAACGAAATTTGGAGTCTCCTGGTTAAATTTGAGCCTAACCTAACCTAACCTAACCTAACCTAACCTAACCTAACCAACGTAACCTAACCTAACCTCCCCAAATTGCAGGTACTGTAACCTATCGTGGATTAGAGTGATTTACGATCAAGTTTATGTGAGAAAACGAAATTTGGAGTCTCCTGGTTAAATTTGAGCCTAACCTAACCTAACCTAACCTAACCTAACCTAACCTAACCTAACCAACGTAACCTAACCTAACCTCCCCAAATTGCAGGTACTGTAACCTATCGTGGATTAGAGTGATTTACGATCAAGTTTATGTGAGAAAACGAAATTTGGAGTCTCCTGGTTAAATTTGAGCCTAACCTAACCTAACCTAACCTAACCTAACCTAACCTAACCAACGTAACCTAACCTAACCTCCCCAAATTGCAGGTACTGTAACCTATCGTGGATTAGAGTGATTTACGATCAAGTTTATGTGAGAAAACGAAATTTGGAGTCTCCTGGTTAAATTTGAGCCTAACCTAACCTAACCTAACCTAACCTAACCTAACCAACGTAACCTAACCTAACCTCCCCAAATTGCAGGTACTGTAACCTATCGTGGATTAGAGTGATTTACGATCAAGTTTATGTGAGAAAACGAAATTTGGAGTCTCCTGGTTAAATTTGAGCCTAACCTAACCTAACCTAACCTAACCTAACCTAACCTAACCTAACCAACGTAACCTAACCTAACCTCCCCAAATTGCAGGTACTGTAACCTATCGTGGATTAGAGTGATTTACGATCAAGTTTATGTGAGAAAACGAAATTTGGAGTCTCCTGGTTAAATTTGAGCCTAACCTAACCTAACCTAACCTAACCTAACCTAACCTAACCTAACCAACGTAACCTAACCTAACCTCCCCAAATTGCAGGTACTGTAACCTATCGTGGATTAGAGTGATTTACGATCAAGTTTATGTGAGAAAACGAAATTTGGAGTCTCCTGGTTAAATTTGAGCCTAACCTAACCTAACCTAACCTAACCTAACCTAACCTAACCTAACCAACGTAACCTAACCTAACCTCCCCAAATTGCAGGTACTGTAACCTATCGTGGATTAGAGTGATTTACGATCAAGTTTATGTGAGAAAACGAAATTTGGAGTCTCCTGGTTAAATTTGAGCCTAACCTAACCTAACCTAACCTAACCTAACCTAACCTAACCTAACCAACGTAACCTAACCTAACCTCCCCAAATTGCAGGTACTGTAACCTATCGTGGATTAGAGTGATTTACGATCAAGTTTATGTGAGAAAACGAAATTTGGAGTCTCCTGGTTAAATTTGAGCCTAACCTAACCTAACCTAACCTAACCTAACCTAACCTAACCTAACCAACGTAACCTAACCTAACCTCCCCAAAGTGCAGGTACTGTAACCTATCGTGGATTAGAGTGATTTACGATCAAGTTTATGTGAGAAAACGAAATTTGGAGTCTCCTGGTTAAATTTGAGCCTAACCTAACCTAACCTAACCTAACCTAACCTAACCTAACCTAACCAACGTAACCTAACCTAACCTCCCCAAATTGCAGGTACTGTAACCTATCGTGGATTAGAGTGATTTACGATCAAGTTTATGTGAGAAAACGAAATTTGGAGTCTCCTGGTTAAATTTGAGCCTAACCTAACCTAACCTAACCTAACCTAACCTAACCTAACCTAACCAACGTAACCTAACCTAACCTCCCCAAATTGCAGGTACTGTAACCTATCGTGGATTAGAGTGATTTACGATCAAGTTTATGTGAGAAAACGAAATTTGGAGTCTCCTGGTTAAATTTGAGCCTAACCTAACCTAACCTAACCTAACCTAACCTAACCTAACCTAACCTAACCAACGTAACCTAACCTAACCTCCCCAAATTGCAGGTACTGTAACCTATCGTGGATTAGAGTGATTTACGATCAAGTTTATGTGAGAAAACGAAATTTGGAGTCTCCTGGTTAAATTTGAGCCTAACCTAACCTAACCTAACCTAACCTAACCTAACCTAACCTAACCAACGTAACCTAACCTAACCTCCCCAAATTGCAGGTACTGTAACCTATCGTGGATTAGAGTGATTTACGATCAAGTTTATGTGAGAAAACGAAATTTGGAGTCTCCTGGTTAAATTTGAGCCTAACCTAACCTAACCTAACCTAACCTAACCTAACCTAACCTAACCAACGTAACCTAACCTAACCTCCCCAAATTGCAGGTACTGTAACCTATCGTGGATTAGAGTGATTTACGATCAAGTTTATGTGAGAAAACGAAATTTGGAGTCTCCTGGTTAAATTTGAGCCTAACCTAACCTAACCTAACCTAACCTAACCTAACCTAACCTAACCAACGTAACCTAACCTAACCTCCCCAAATTGCAGGTACTGTAACCTATCGTGGATTAGAGTGATTTACGATCAAGTTTATGTGAGAAAACGAAATTTGGAGTCTCCTGGTTAAATTTGAGCCTAACCTAACCTAACCTAACCTAACCTAACCTAACCTAACCTAACCAACGTAACCTAACCTAACCTCCCCAAATTGCAGGTACTGTAACCTATCGTGGATTAGAGTGATTTACGATCAAGTTTATGTGAGAAAACGAAATTTGGAGTCTCCTGGTTAAATTTGAGCCTAACCTAACCTAACCTAACCTAACCTAACCTAACCAACGTAACCTAACCTAACCTCCCCAAATTGCAGGTACTGTAACCTATCGTGGATTAGAGTGATTTACGATCAAGTTTATGTGAGAAAACGAAATTTGGAGTCTCCTGGTTAAATTTGAGCCTAACCTAACCTAACCTAACCTAACCTAACCTAACCTAACCTAACCAACGTAACCTAACCTAACCTCCCCAAATTGCAGGTACTGTAACCTATCGTGGATTAGAGTGATTTACGATCAAGTTTATGTGAGAAAACGAAATT